>NW_018164884.1:158307-183406 GCF_001263595.1 Phalaenopsis equestris
CACACCAAGGGCGGCCCTGGCGTGGGCGGTTGTCTGTGGATGGGATTTGAGCAGCAAGAGCAGACCCGTCGAGGGCTGTAGTGGACAAGGAAGCACCTAACATGACCTTTTGGCGACTCTCTTCGCGGCGTATATCGAAAAAAACTTCACGAATTGTTGGAAGAGGTTTCAAATTCAAAATCAGTGAGCGAGTCTGGTCAAACTCAGATTTGAGGCCAAGAAGAAATTTGAATGTGCGTTTCTGTTCTATGATTTGGCGAAATATGACATAGTCTTCGGGACACTTCCAAGGGTACGCCTCGAATAGATCTAGTTGCCGCCAATACCGAGTAAGAGTATTGAAGTATTGAGTGACGGAGAGATCACCTTGACGAAAGTCATGAAGAATGGTCTCAACAGCAAATAGTTCGCTTGCATTGTCCGAGCATCCCAGATTTCTTTAGCCGTGCCATAGAAAAGAAAATTTTCAACAATATCAAGTGTCATCGAGTTAACAAGTCAGACCATAACCATATTATTCTCGAATTTCCAAGTATTGTATGACAGATATGTCGTCATCGGAGCTGAAGCATCACCAATGAGGTAGTCATCTTTGCCTTTGCCGCATACAAACATCATGACTGACTGCGACCATTGGAGGTAATTCTGACCGGTGAGTTTGTGGCTGGTGATGAGGACAGAATTACTGTCTGAATTGCTGGGTAATGGAGACCCAGCCGCGGAGGAGTGGCTAGAAGTGACATCACTAGCGAAGGAGGAGTCGCAGGCATGGCCGTACTTAGTCATTGAGCACGACAGGGACGTGGAAGAAGTGTCGACGACAGAGCAGGCGCGATCCGGGATTGCGGGAGATGCGCGATCCGGGAGACGTGCGCGGGAGATGCGCGATCGTCAGGAGATCGTCTGGGTCTGGAGATGATCGCGGACGAAGCGGTGCGGGAGATGCGCGCGGGAGACGCGCGATGTGGGAGAAAGCGGACGGACGCGGACACGAAAGCAGACGCGCGATCGGTAGGAGCAGCGCTCGGACAGCAGCGCTCGGTCAAGGAGGATCGCGGGAGAGAAAGGCCGTGATCGAGCTAGTGGAAGAGGCTTCTCTTCTTTGATGTCTCTGATACCATGTGAATTTTTGAATAACTTTCTTCTCAATGAATACATAGATAATTCACCTATAAATAGGCGTTTACAAGAAATAAAACAAGGAAAGAAATCTTCCTACAATTAAGTAATTCCTATAATTATAGAATAAACATAAATACCTATAATTAAGAATTACTATTTTTATACTATCACAAAATATAGCAAGTACTAAATAACATTAAAGTAAATAATAATGAGCGTAATTCCACAAAGGGTTTAGTCTCTTGCATGATAATTGGTTATTTTTTTAGTTGGTAAATAAAAATCAAAAGAATTTTAAGATATTTTCATATAACTTGCAAGATGTAGAAATGGTCATCTAATTAGTTGTCACCATCAAAAAACCAAATCATAAATTTGAGTGAACCAACCCTCAACATTTTTTTTTCTTTTTTTGAGTAAATCTTTGTAGTGAAGGAGTCCCCACATACAAATAGCTTAGATGAAGCACAAAAGCATTAGAATTCCCACCTACCCCCTCGTGAACTCCATTTAGACTCCAACTTTAAATACAAATTCGTTTCCAAATAATTCCAATATTCAATTTGATAAGCAAAAATATGAACAAAATTCAGCCTTTGATTTTAATCTTAATATTCTAGTGAAACAATTAATTCCATCTTTTCAAAGCACCAATCATCAACGTTTGAGCAATCATCAACGTTTGAGACATGCCAAAACCCTCCCCCATTGCACCATCAATCAAAACAAAGATGCGTCGCTCCTTGTAGCAAATAAGTTTAAAGCATCATCGCCAGACACAAACAAAAACTAAAACCAAGAAATAATTCTAGGAAGCAACTACATCAAACTGGTCAATTTGTAAATTTTTTTGCTCTCATAAATTAAGCAATTGATATTAATCCAACAAACTAGGCCATAATTTTTATGCTTCTTGCAAAGTAATCCATCAGTCAACACAAATAAGTTTGCATTGCAAGTGACCAGATACCTCTAGAATTCAGCATTAGAAGTAGATACAATCTCATCATCCAGAAAATCATCAGAAAGATGTATAAGATTATATTGGTAGTGAATTTAATACCCACTCACAAGGATAAAGTTAGAAAAGAAAAAAGATCCAAAGAATTTACACTAACTTTGTAAAATAAGGCCAAACTAGGCTCATCAAAAACTAGATTAGGTTAATTCCAGAATTTTCTAAGTCTTCCAACTTGTAAGAGTTAGTTCTAACACAGTACAAAATATTAAAAGGCTTTACTTTTCATGTATTTAATTTCATAAAAGTTCATAAAGGAAGCCTCTATGAATTTAAACACACAATGATTTTATCGTCACTAGGTTTAAACCCACATACCTCCTATTCAGCTTAGCATAAAGCTTATAACTATCATAGTTATTAACCAATTTCTATGAAATCATAACGCAATTCATATAAATCATGCAAGTTATGCAAATAATAAAAAAAAGTAAATAAAACTTAAAATAGTAATATGTGACCTACAACTAATTCTAGAAAACTAAAAGTAAATAAATCCATATTTAGAATGTCCATATGGGCGAGCAATCTCCATTAAAAAAAACAAATGGTTTAAAATAAGTTTTGATGAATTACACACCTTTGAAAATGATCACATCGATAAAATTTTAAATTTTAGGTTCCTTTTAAAGAAATCGTTGTAAGACATAAACAAATATCCTCAAATATTGTTGCTACTTAGCTCTTGTCATAAGTTTTTTTCTTGTACTTGAATGCTACTAAACGACAAATAAAAAATAAATCCAACATCAATTTTATCATCCATTGTGGAAACAATTAAGGTTTTGAAACCGAAAACAGTATTGAACCTATAAAAGGAAAAGTTTCAACGTTTAAAGATTCAACCATAACAATATCATAAAAAAAAAACCATATAATTATCATTTAAATGGCACACTAGTTATAAGTACATAATAGTACATTTTACTGGCATCCTAATTTTAGTCACTAATCAAACAAGCTAAAGACAAATAATTTCTAGGAATCAAACTTAATCCCATCATATAGTAAATGTAAATAAAATTACGCAATTAAGAATTGTTTGCTTTCAATTTTTATTAAGATTAGGGCATGTTATTGGTTAGTTGTACAAAAGTATTGTTTGGCTTGGTGTTTAGAATCCAAAAACTATTTGTTCCATTAAAATTTGGTTGATTTTTGACAAAATTAAGAACCTTCCAATTCTTAAAAATTAAATAACTTGACTGTTCAACAATTCAACCACCGGTTAAATTGATTTGTTGATTCAATTTCATTTCAGTTTTGTCACTTAAATTTCTTATGTACTTGATGAATGCTTAACTGATAAAACTGGTCTTATCTAAAGTTTTAAAATTTAGAGAAAAATAAAATAGATCATTAATAAGAAGTTGCACTTTCAAATTGCTTATTTGATTTATTAATTACATTAGATATAATTAGTTCATATTCACGTTCAAAAATAGACTAAACGTCAATTAGAAGTTCCTATTTGGATTTGATCAAAAGCACAATTTCAGTTTTAAATTCAAATTTTTAGATCAAATATGGATTCCAGTTATAGGCACAGTCTAATATAGTAGTAGATTAAAATTCAATATCGTTAGATATAAATTCAGATTATAAATACAATTTTTTTTTTTTTTTTTTTTTGCACTCTAAATAATATTCATGAACCACTATTTGTTATAGTGTCATTAGATCCAAACATATCAGATTCTTAGGTTGTTGTATATGGTATGGATAAGATATTATAGAGTTTCCCAAGGAAGTGACACAAGATGCAACATCCTAATAGAATACATATAATATACTTCAATATTCAAATATCTAGATAAAGACTCGAATGATGTTTTCAGTGAATTTTTACTTAGTTCAAACCAAAATTCTCGCATAAGACCTTTAATGAAGCAAGCAGCGGTAACAAAATAATCTAAAGGCAACTCATACATAGCTATAGGATATGTAAAACATGCATAATAGTCAAAAACATAAGATCTTTTTTGTTTATAACATAGAAATTGAATATGTACTTTGTCTGGGTATCACAAATTAGTAGATATTTGTCTTTAAACTTATGCTATATGCCAGTCCATATTGGTTTTACTGCACTTCAAAGATTACACCAAATAGCTAAGCAAGTCCTACTAATTTGTTTCAACAATTTTAACATTTTAGAATCAAATTAATGATAATACTGAAAAAATCATTGCAAATTATTGATCAAACTGAAAATTTTCTATAGTTACTCGCATCAAACATAAGAATGTAACTTTAAACCAAATAACATTTATGATTTAGTTGAATAAAACCATAATTTACAATAACAAGTTTAAAATGCATAATTTCTTAATTTTTAATTGGTACAATTAATATGTCCTATATTTTGCAGCCTTAAGATCTCATTCCACTCTGACATAGGATGCTTTAGAACAAAAGTTTTGTATTGCAACTAGAATAATGTAATGTATGTAAATTATGCAAAAAAGATTTAGAATTCACGAATCATGAATAACTAAATCGAATCATGAATAACTAAATATGGAAAAAAAAAAAAACTTATTTTCTTTAAATGCAAAATAATAAATACAATAATTATAGCCCAAACAATAATGAAACAATCGAAAAAAACCCAAATAGTGACAAACTCAAACCACACATAATTTGCAAAGTAATTATAATTTAATCGCTAAAATTAGAATCTTGATTGTGTCAAATTTGGAAAACTTTAGAGAACTAGCAAGCTAATAACAAGATATATTAATGAAATTAAATTAAGGAAAAACATTCAGCAATGCAAGAAATTTTGGCCCTTCCCTCAAAATTAAATAACAGAACTTACACCACAACTCGAAAGAATCACAAATTTAACTGGTATACACAAAATTAGAAATGGAAAAGAAAAATGGTGCAATTAAAGATCACAATTTTACAAAGCCCAACCACCTTCATAAGATCTAGCAAAATAGTCTTCCATTATATACCAAAACAAAACAAGAAACTATCTCCTCTTGTTAGCAAATAAAATCAAAGCACAAATTCTAACCATTAAAATAAAAATGATAACAAAGAAAAAGCTTTAGGGTATAGCACAGAGAAAGCAATTGCGTCATTAGGGCTTTATTTAGGACAGCTTGTTAATTGCTCTTATGGTAGGAAAATCAACCAGCAAAAAGCAATTTCTTTGGATGAAAAATTGAATAGCTTCTAACCAAATTTTTCCAACATTTCCTTTTGAGAAAGCAAAATAAAATTCATGATTGTGAAAGCAGCTTTTAAAAATTCTTATAACAAATATAGAAAAGCATAAGGGTCTATTTGGGTCAACTACAACTGTTTATTAAAGTAGATTTAGAAGTATTGTTTAAAGAAATAGACTTTTTGCAGGTTGTTATTGGCATTTTAAACATTTCTCTTTCAAAAAATTCAGAAAGCAATTATTTTACAGCTATCACATTTAGCATATCTGATAATAAAAGTAGCTTCTCATAGCGAAAAAATTTCAAAATAATAACAAAGTTGTAGCCAAACAATTATAAATCCTAGGTCGCTCTAATCTACAAAGCAATCTGGAGAATAAAGCAATGGAAAAGTTGCCCCAAATAGATCCCGGGTCAACCTAACAAAACCTAGGGATTGTAAAAAGCTTGTGAAGAAGACAAACAGCCATAAATCCTTCTCTCTTTTTGGTGGCAGAGATTTCTCATGCCACTCTTTTACTCCCTTAATTTCGTGTATTCACACTTACCGGACACCACCCTAAGGGTAAATTAATTTTGTTTTATGTGCTCAAACTCACATGTTTTTATAAAAAAAATTATTAAAAAAATCCCAAACACCACAGGGGCGCTATAGGTGTTCTTCAAGGCTAATAAACAGGTTTTTAGGATAAAAAAAAGAATGAAGTTCGAGATAGTGAAGGGACAGGTATTTGAATAGATAGAGTGGTTAGAACCATGGAAGGAGAAGTTTACTGTGCAGGATCAGTGGATTTTAGCAGAGTGGATGGAAGATAAACTATCAAGTGCATGTGATGTACCAAACGATGAAACCGTGATAGTGCTTTACAAAAAAATCGGAATAGCATACTCGAAACAGTCCTTGACATTCTGGCATGTTCTGTGATTCTAAATTACAAAACCTAACACCTCATTATGCTTCTCTATTCAGTGATGTTGTTCTAAATCAAAGAAGGTATCACTGAGTTCTCTTGTTCATAAGCAGCATCATCTTTGACTCACCAATTTGCCATCCTTAACTCTTCATTAGTATGATATTATGCATAAAATTCATGGTTGAATAGTAGAATCAAAATTTTAGTTCAGCAAGGTTTTCAAAGGCCGATACTAGCATACAACCTCAAAATCTATGAAACCATAAATGCACTTGCCATTCGATATAAAGGTAGAGTGAAGCAACAATTACACCAAACTAAACAAGTACCTGAGATTCATGTGCCTCAGATAAACTGACTATTTGAGTAATGACCATAAAATAAGAATGCAGGGCAATGTTCTAATGAAAAAGCAGACATACCTAAACTAGCAGCCTCTTATTGAAGACCTCTTCGTCTCTTGTAGTCACTAACACTCAATGTCAAGACATGTCGTCTCCCATCATTGTCAGGCACCTTATAGCCAATCGTTGCTTCTATCTTTTGCTTTCTCGCCATGAAACCGAGATGTACACCGTGAGGGCCCCCAAACTTTTGGAGGCCAGCCAAAGATATTGGCAAATCAAAATTATGTAGAGAATTTGATTCTGTACCAAGATCAACCGGGGCTGAGGTGTCAACCAATTTTCCTGCATCTGCAGCGGCCTCCAGAGCTTCTGCAGTGGCTAACACACCAGCTTCCACCCCATTAACTGCAGCAACCCCATCTGCATCTCTTGCACTAGCAGTTGCATTCCTATTATCACCATTTGTGACTGTTCCATTTTCATCCACCCCGGGCTTGGGAGGCACATAATAATTAATGGACCTAGTCCATCTTCTTGAGAATGGATCATAACCTGCCTCACCAGCCTTTAAGCTAAAATTAACTGGTTTCAACTCTGATGCATTCCTAAAGTTCTCTGCTTTGTTCTTTCGGTTCATTTCTGCTAATTTCATAGCTTTAGCATCAATTCTCTTAGGCTGTCTGGATAAGTCTTCTAGTTCCTTCAGCTTTGCACGGATTCTATCTACCTCAGTACCATTTCCATTACTCTCTGCCGATTCCATCTCTTTCCTAAGACGATCCTTCTCAGCTGCAATGTTTAATGGCCTCGAAGAAGCCGATTTCTTTTCCTTTATCATTTGCTTCACAGTATCTGCTGAATATACAAAAGAGCTAGCTTTTTTTATTTCTTCTTTCTTATCATCCACATCTTGTCGACATGGGATCCTGCCTCCATTACGCTCCACCTCTCTTACCCACTCTTTAAATTCATCCTCAGTTGGTAGAGAGTCAGAAACCATAGCCATCTGCCACCTAGCTGCCGAGGCCTCGCTACCCCACACACAGTTCAGCCACTTGCAAGTTGTACGGCCCTCAAGTTTGTAATGTTTGTCCGGGTCATTGGCATCCACATTTTTAACGACGCAAAGCCTGTACTTAGGACCTTTTTGTGTCTTTCCAATACCAACCCTTACAAAACACCCAACAACAATATTTTCAAAGAAAGGCTCCATAAGCCATTTAGCCAACTTTGATCTGCGAATTGTTATTTCTTTAACATCTTCATACCTAATTGGTTCCGATTTAGATGTCAATAGATCCTCTAAATTATCCCCCATATCAACATCATCAGCTAGTTTGTCTTCCTTGCCTTCAACACTTGTTCCCTCATCATCGCTATCACTTGAATCAAGTGCAGGAATAGAAATTGAACGGCGTTTGGGAGAAGGATCTCTATTGCCAAAAGCAGACCCAGTAACTCCTCCTGAATCCCTTAACCTCCGGTAACCCTCCGGGTCCTGCTGCCTCATCCTCTTAGCTCGTAGCTCATTTAATGCATCAGTTTTTGCAGCAGTCCTCTCAGTCCTGACAGAAGAACGCCCACGGGAAGGAAGAGGTGGGGGGCTCTCTTTTCTAGATTTCTCCATCTTTGTTGATGAGGCCCTTGCTTTCTTCTTTAGGCGGTAATCATCAATCTTTGTACTTCTTTCTGCTAAGATCATCTCACGATCCAGCTCTGACAATTTTCCCAGCTCTTCCTTATCCGCCTCATCTCTGTACAGATCACTTCCAACAGAAGGTGCACTATCAGAATCATCACCACTAAGCCGATCATCATGATCATCTACCCAGTTGCTCCTCTTGTCTTTCTCAGGGGGATCTAGCCTCTTCTTTAAGGGAACTTGTGATCCAGCGTGTCTCCGCTTGTTGAAATTGGAGTTATCAGAATCATCCTCTTTAGAGTCGCTTCCATCAGAGTATGAACCTTCCCGTCGCCATCTTGAATGTGGATGGGACTGGTTCTTTCTAGATGATGTGCCAGTTCTGCCAGCAGCTTGGAGTAGCAAATTCTCCAAGTCTGCCATGAGTACAAGTTCCTTCCTTAAAATCTGCAAAAGATTTGCAAGCAGGTCAGCATTGATGAGAAAAACTAATTTCAGGTTCCTTCTGAACAGATGCCATAGAAATACATTGAAAGAATGATTTAAAAGGGTAACAGAAACTTACAACAGAAAGCCAATGTCAAGTCAACAGGAATATATTGCACCTTGAACTTGTTCTGTTTGGTTATTGTCAGCACTAATTCCCTATAACAAAAACAAATGTTAGAAATAATTGCATCCTGAGATAACCTGAAAGTCAACAAATCAAGAACCATACAAGCATAACTAACCAACGCATTCACAAAAATCAGTGATCAACATATATTTATTCCGGGTAAAATTCATTGTCACCATTTGCCCAAGTCCAACCATTTTTATGCCATTTTATGATCTTTTTTATTTCCATTCAACACAAGGGAAACAATTCATACAACAAATGAGTCATTTATGGGCTGGACAAATTTTTTTTCTATGGGCATTTACATACATACTGTTGTGAAAAACAACGGCAATGAAGCGAAAATGGAACGAGAAAAATTACACGCAGAAAAAACATCAGAGCGACACACAAGCGACACACAGATTTACGCGGTCGACACACAGATTTACGCGGTTCGGCAAAATTGCCTACGTTCACGGAGCTGCAGAGAATTTTACTACTTCGAGGAATTACACCGTCGAACGCCTTGACGTTTACAAGAAAATATCTATTTTCTTCTCTTCTTTCCTCTTTCTCTCTTCCTCTCTTTCTCTTAGCTCTCAAGAGGACTTGACTTGGCCTTGCTTGGCTTTCCTTGGCTTTCCTTGGCCTTGCTTGGATTTGCTTGAGTTTCCTTGGCCTTGCTTGGATTTGTTTGACTTTCCTTGGCCTTGCTTGGCTTTGCTTGGCTTGCCTTGGCCTTGCTTGGCTTTGTTTGACTTGCATTTCCTTTAAACCAAAAGAGACTATTTATAGAAACCATGAGAGCGTTAGGTGGGATGTAGGTGAGCGGTAAGTAGAATGTGGTAGGTAAGCGGTAAGTGCGTGTGGTAGGTGAGCAGTATGTGAGATAATTAAGAAGCTAATTAAATTTGGTGGACCGGGTCTCCACATTACCCAACAATTCTTCCACTTGGAGACTGAGACACTGAATGCATCACCTACTAGCTGCATCATCTACTAGCCGTACCGATCTTTTCCTCAAAAATGATATCCTCCACCTCTGCAACTCGAAACCCCTGTCTTCGTGCCAAAAGAGCAGCTGAAGTTGAACACAACTTCAATTTCTCACGAGTAACACTCTCAGTAGGCATATCACCGTCAAAGTAGCCTCGTACCACAAGTTCTTTCCTAGGTTACTCTTATATCTGCTTACAACTCCCACTGCATGAGCAATATCCTGCCCCTGCTGAAATCCCTTTTCAACAAGTTCAGCCGTGTACCTCTTACTGCCATCAAGCACAGTTTTCACCCCCACTTGTTGTGCAACGTCTTCTTCTTTGGTGGAAGTTTTGTCAGCTCTCAAGTCTGATTCTCTGGCAGGGAATCTGTCTCCTCCTTCTTGGTCAGCTCCCACTTGCTCGAATTCTTATATTGCAAGATTTTTTCATAACTCTGAGTTTCGCCACCATTTGTCTGTACAAGGTCTGGTTTTTTTGCCTTTAGCGCTCTGTCAGTTTTCAGGAAATAGATCTTATTTTGCTTACCCATAATGCACCTCTGACTCATGTGTCCACACCTGAGTAAACCTATAGTCATATATAGTGTGTCAGTTTTCTTATCCCGAGCCATTATTAATGCTCATTTGGTGACCTTCCAGGTGATATCTGAGAACACCACTAAATGACCACTCTCGTTAAGCTGCCCAACAGAGATGAGGATTTTCTTCAACTCAGGAACATGTCTGACCTTTTGCAATCTGACCTTTTGCAATCTTTTGCAATGTCCATTTACTCTTATTAGGGAGTGCAATATCAATGTCTTCCATCCCCACCACGTCCAGAGCTTTTCCACCAGCCAGATGTACCTTCCCAAAGTTACCTGTAACATAATTTCGCATTAACTCCCGGCGGGAAGATGTATGGAAGGAAGTCCCTAAATCCAGTATCCAGTCATCAACAGAATTGTGACCTGTCAACAATAATGCATCATGTATTTCTTCAGTTATAACATTAGTTCTTTCTCCATCATCTTGGGATTCCAGCAGCTTCTCCTTATGTGGTCAGTCTTGCCACAATTCTAACAGGTTGTTTGCTTACCAGACTTTGATTTTGATCTCTTTTGATCTTCCTCTGTTTGAGTTTCTGTCATGTGAACTTCTTGTGACCTCCCTCTGGAATCAACATTCAACGCCGAACTTGAACAGGAGGCCTCGCCAGTGCGCACCTCCTCAGTCAAAATCAAATCACGAATATCATCATATTTCAGCTTGGGTTTACCTGCAGAACTGCTACTGTTTATTGCCATCCTCATGATTTCCTAGCTATTTGACAATGAAGCCAACAATATAAATGCACGTATCTCATCATCAAAATTAATTTCAACAGACAACAATTGATTTGTGATAGTATTAAAATCATTCAGGTGTTGAGCAACAGAAACACATTTCACCATCCTTAAGTTGAATAATTTTTTCATCAAATGCACCTTGTTATTCGTCGATGGCTTTTCATACATGCATGATAAAACCGCCATGAGATCTGCAGTAGTTCTCTCCTTGATGACGTTGTGGGCAACCGATCTTAACAGGGTTAATCGAATAACCCCCAGAACCCGTCAATCCAACAGATTCTATTCTGCCACGTCCGCCTCGTCCATCTTTTTTGGTCGCTTTCCCAATAATGAAAGATGAAGTTTCTTCCCATAGAGGTAGTGCTCTATCTGCATCTTCCAATAACAAAAATCTGTGTCATCAAACTTTTCGATCCCTGAAACCTTCAATGTCCTCGCTTCGTCTCCGCCCATTGTTCTTCCTTCTATTCGAACTCAAGGCATTGATACCAGTTGTAAAAAACGATGACAATAAAGCGAAAATGAAACGAGAAAAATTGCACGCAGAAAAAATACCAGAGCGACATAGATTTACGTGGTTTGATAAAATTTCCTACGTCCACAGAGCTGCAAAGGATTTTACTACTTCGAGGAATTACACCGTCGAACGCCTTGACGTTTACAAGAAAATCTCTATTTTCTTCTCTCCCTTTCTATCTCTCTCTCCCTCTCTTTCTCTTGGCTCTCAAGAGGACTTGGCTTGGCTTTACTTGGCTTTGCTTGACTTTCCTTGGCCTTGCTTGGTTTTGCTTGGCTTTTCTTGGCCTTGTTTGACTTTGTTTGGCTTGCATTTCCTTTAAACCAAAAGAAACTATTTATAGAAACCATGAGAGCTGTAGGTGGGAGGTAGCTGAGCGGTAGGTGGGATGTGGTACGTGAGCGGTATGTAAGATAATTAAGAAGCTAATCGGTGGACCGGGTCTCCACATTACCCAACACATACCACCTGATTCTTGTGTATGTACATATCTAACACCTAAACTTTTGTTTTGTACATTTATACCACTTAGATCTTTCATATCAAATCAAATATACCATTATTTAAACTTTTCAAACGTGAAACACATATTTTCATGCATGGCTAAGGTGCCATGTACATAATGCTTGAAGTTTAGGTGTTAGATGTGTAGATACATGAGAATTAAATGGTATGTATGCAAAGCTTCCTTTTTTTCTAATAAATGTTCATCCAAAACCAAATGTAGAAAATTAATCTTCTTAAAATTTTAAGATAAGAATGTTCATAATAAGATTGATTGTTCAAAAATTTGAGGGCTACAAAAAATTTTTAAGTAAATTTCTAAAGACTCATAAGTTTCACATCAGCATAAAACTTCTCACTTACAAAATCAGACAAATTTGGCAGATAGTATGGTTGGTTGGAATCCAAACATGCCTCATCTCCAAGGAAATCCTCTATCTGGATAACTTTGGAATAAAAGTTCTAGTAGTGGAGGCATACTATAAACCTCTTGACACCCAAAACTGTCTTAAAAGCATCATAATTATTCGATAATTTTATAACAGCAACTCAACAGAGGTTCATATTTTTAACTATACCAAAAATGAGCATATAGACATGACATAAAACGTAAAGATAGTAAATTTTTAATGTTTCTTCAAATGAGGTATGCATACAGATTTTTTCTGTATTAACAGGATAACTCTAACAGACCCATATACTTGATTTTCATCGTCATAACTTGAAAGTACTTTTAAATTTAATTCATGCACGTAGGTTTTAACCCTAAATAAAAAAATATATCATTTAAGAACTAGCATATCATTGAGATTTTGGTAGAAATAATGGATCTTATCCAATTAGTAGAGCAAAATAAATTATCAGCGTGCTCTTTGATTCAAATTACTCCAACAGAAACGATTACCCAGAGATTATTTGAAAGATTCATCACACTTGCCATTAACAGATCTGGCAGAATAGAAAGAATAGAAAGGAAATGAGGGAATACCTAAAGCGTGCATATAAAGGCTTCCAGCAATGGCCCCTATCCCCGCGGATTTCGCTGGCACCGCGCAACTTAGAATACAGATTGAGAAGTGTTGATGCAGAAGAAAGATACCGGTAATCGACTGAGGCACTGGAAAGAAATTTCTTGAAGCCGCCAAACCCGACTTTCGCCGGCAACAAAGTTTTCCTCAGAGGGTTAGGGAACCTGATGAATCCCCACACAATTTCAACAAGGAAGCTCTCGGGGATTACCGAGCTTTCTTTGTCCCGTCGGGGAAGACGATCTGGCGACTGTTGCGCTGCTGATTGACGAATAGGTTTTTAGTGGTTGACATGAAGGTTGTACGCTTTAATGTTTCGGAAAATAATGTTTATAAACATGGCTTTCGAGAGGTTGGGTTTCATCCTGCTCGAGAGTAGGTTTATAAACATGGCTTTCGAGAGGTTGGGTTTCATGACTTCATCCTGCTCGAGAGTATTGTTTGGGTTCTAGAATATTTTAATTTTAAAATTTAAAATTTAAGAATATTGTTTTCCTTATTAAATATTTTATAATTTAAAATTTTCATTCCAAGATAATAATTTTAAGGTCATAAATATTCTAATTATAAATTTTATTTGAGATAAATCTTTTAAGATTAATTTTATTAGCAAATATTGGTTTGATTTTGTTTTGTTTTTTTTTTAACTTTTAGAGTCACAATCTTATTTTGTCATTCTTATAAATATATGTAATTCAAATACGAGAGGTGCCTTAAAGAAAATAAGACAAAAATAGACAAAAAATTTTAAAAATTTTTTGAAAACTTTTGTAAGGTAACATTCATGTGATAACTCAAGAACGTGCGAAATTAGGTCGGATCGAAAAGACTTAGAATATCCACAAAAAAAACTCTATAAATGCAACCCACAGTCAATGAATCAAATTTTTTTGCTTATTATGGGTCAAGAGCGGCTCACAAATGAACTTATTCATTTAGTTAATTATATATTGGGGAATGTCCAAGAACATTCGGTAAGAAATGACTCACTTACAATGTCTATGATATTTGGTTATTTTGAAAACCAAATGATTTTTATCATCTCAGGAGAGAGAATCATGATGCTCTTGACGCCTATTACCAGATCATAGAACAGAGGGTAAATCACCATATAAGCATGCATAACCCATGAAACGACATCAATGATTATTCCAAAAGGATGACATAGCTCTAAAATGTGTCAACAAGAATGAGAGAATCCTTAAGCAAGTAGAGGTAACATGATTAGGATACCATAAATCTGTTTGACAACATTAAAAGAATTTAATATGATTCATTAAATTTATAAAAATAAATTTTAATTAAAAAAATACAAATGAGTATCCAAAACCTCAAAGTGTGTAAAAAAACATTTACACAAATCAGTAATAACTTAAACAAATTACTAATTAATAAATTTTAATGTAAACTAATTTTTTGTTAAATAATAATTTAACATTAATCAATTATTAATTATATAAATAAATAATAACTTAGAATTTTATTAAAAAATTTAAACTTTAAAATTTTATTTATTAATTAATTAAAATTAAAACTATATATAAATATATTAGTTTTAATTAATTTGATAATATATAAATTAAGTATTAATTATTAATCACTCAAATTAAATAAAAAAATTAAAACCTCAACCCAATCTCCCTCTTCTCTCTTTGCCTGAAACTCAGGCCTACATCCTGCCCCTTTGTTTCGAAAAAATTATTGCATATGAACACCGCATGCAACCGATCCTGAACTCTCCTCCCTATTTCAACTTTCTTTTTTTTTTTCTTTTTTTTTTATTTAGGTGAGGCGGTCGAAATACATCTAAATAATTTTTCCTAGTTTCGCCCTACTTCTGATCCCTGTCCAAAACCCTCGCTTTATGTCACTCTACTGGTTTCGCCCAAAACCATCTCCTTCGTGAACGAACGCCCGCAACACAATCGCCATTAAAGCTAGCTGGGAACACAACAACGGGATCGCGGTTTACAGAGACCACCGAAACTCCTTTCTTTCTCATCCTCCCGCTCCGCTCCTACCAGAAACCATTGAGGAAGGTAAGCTTGTTCGCCTCATTCTTCCTCTTCGCTCGTCCCGGATTTACTTAATCTGCCGATTCACAGGATTTACTAAATCCCGGATTTATCGCTAAACGGCGTCATTTAGCTCAGGATTTACGGATGCATTCTTTCCGTTTGGCAGGGTCTAGGTTAAATTCTGCATAAATCCTGCTTAAAACAGGCTACCGAACAGCCCCTAAGCAGGTCGCCCCTTGCAATGGAAGCTTCGAGGTTGAAGAAAAAGACGAAGAAAAGGAAGAGCAGGCAGAGCTCGGAAGTCCAAGGGGGACAGCCGAGTGCCGAAGATGTCAGCACCGTCGAGGAGGAGGAGCGACATGTGGATAACCAGAAAGATGAAGACTCTTGTGATTTATCAGGCAGTGGAGATAAAAAAACAACGGAAGGAGGTGGAGGCGAAGGAGAAGAAGCTCCTGCATCTAAGAAGCTGAAGGCGGGGAAGAATAAACGCAGCGGAATCATGACCAATGAGCCCTTCTCCTCTCTTCCAATTGCTGAGCCCACAAAGGAAGCCATCAGGGAGATGGGCTTCGTAAATATGACCCAGGTTACGAATAACCCCTCCCAATATTTTATTTTTTTTCTAAAATATGAAAAATTGGTAACATTGAGGACGATGGATGTTTTTTAAATGAAGTGTTGGGTAAGCTAAGGTTTTCCCTTCCGCGCAATCTTGTTTTTCGATGTTGGGAAAATCATGAGTTACTGGCTTGTTTTCTTAGTTTTGGGCCTTGTTACATGATTTATCGTTGAGTGAGTTTCTTGTAACAAATGGGAATGTATTCCTGTATATTATATGCAGATTCAAGCTAGAGCCATTCCTCCTCTCTTGATGGGGAAGAATGTCATGGGGGCTGCAAGGACGGGCTCTGGAAAGACTCTTGCCTTTTTAATACCAACAGTTGAGTTGCTATATAATATCAAGTTCTCTGCTAGGAATGGTGCTGGTGCTATCATAATTTGCCCAACTAGGGAGCTTGCTATTCAGGTGCGTCTCATTACCTTTATCATGATTTGGTTCACTATGGAATAGAAAAGATATAAAAGGAGCATAGTTTGTTGAATTCATGTATCATATATTTATATATTTTAGCATCTCATGCCAGCTCAAAGATGAGATTTTCCTCATGTCTCGTTTGTCCTTTTTTCTTTTTAGACGCATACTGTGGCGAAGGACCTATTGAAGCACCATTCTCAGACTCTTGGAATGGTTATTGGAGGTGCAGCACGAAGAGGGGAAGCTGAACACCTTGCGAAAGGAGTCAACATCGTTGTAGCTACTCCTGGCAGGCTTCTTGACCATCTTCAAAACACGAAGGGGTTCATATATAAAAATCTGAAAGTAAATATTTAAATATTCTTCTTTTTTTCAAGATTTTAAAAACAAATTTTCCTATAAATGTTTCTATAATCTTCTATACCCTAGGAATGTCTGCTAGTTGATTACCATATTTTCATTGAAGTTGAATATGTGATTTACTGCTAAACATGATATTAGATTCATAGTTAAATTAACTATACTTTTTGTTCGATTGAAATGAGTCCAAATTGTCCTATTGTATAGGGATCCTATTAGAATGGACCAAATAAAACTGAAAGAGCTCTCTGTTCGATGTATATGAGCATTTTAAGTGTACAAAAATGTTAAAGGGGTAATCTTTCATAGCTGTAGTTGCTTGGTGGATTTAAGTACCACAATTACATCATATTGTTCTGTACATATAACTGGAATTGATAATCAAAGATATGTTATATGCTCAATATCTTACTTTATTTCATTTTGATAATATGAATACAATTTTAATATTTTCTTTTCATATATAGTGCCTTATCATTGATGAAGCCGATCGGATACTAGAGCAAAACTTTGAGGATGATATGAGACAAATTTTGAAGCGCCTTCCTGAGGTACATTTAGTTATTAACTTGAACTTGAACTGGCCTCTTAGTAACGGCAAACTAGTTTGGTCTTGAGAAGCCAAGTAACCTTTTGGAAAAATTTAGCTTTATGGTTTTAGCTGATAACCATTTTTATTCATCATACAAGTAAAAATGTGTTATTAAATATATAAACTCCTTATTTAGAGCCATAATATCTCTTCAAGTTAAAGCTTAAAGAGAATGACCTAGCAAAAGATTCAATTGATTTTTTTAATCAGTAGTAAAATATGATATTCGTCATGATATGGTTTGTATATTTTGAATCTTCAATCATGTTCCAACATCAATACATGTATCTCTTAATAGTTGAATTGATTTCTAACCATCTCCATCCATAGTAATTGGTGCTGGATCATAAGGGAAGGTAAGTTTTATTTATTCATTGTTGAAATGGTTTGATTTTACAAAACCACACTAGATAGAATCTCATTGGCTTTACACTAGGAGTTGGTTTAGTATCATGTTAGGGTTTTTATGGCAGCTTCTTGAAAATTAAATTGATGCTTTAAGCTAAAATTTTCACTTATTCTTAACAAGTAATAGTTTCCATGAAACAAGCAACTGCCTTTGTATGAGCATGACATTGATTTGGGCCAAAAAGAACTTCTTGATAAAAAAAGGGCCTAGCAAGTTACGATTTTTCATCTTTAAATGGATTTTATATGCTTTAAAATAATTCATAGCATCAATTGTTACTATCTCTTAGTAATTGTGTAGAACATAATGAGCATGACATTGATTTGGGCCAAAAAGAACTTCCTGATAAAAAAAGGGCCTAGCAAGTTATGATTTTTCATCTTTAAATGGATTTTATACGCTTTAAAATAATTCATAGCATCAATTGTTACGATCTCTTAGTAATTGTGTAGAACATAAGAATTCACAGCTCCATGCAATTATCCTTTCTTTTCTGAAAAATAGCTCACCCATAATTTGTGCTTTGTAACTCTTGTGAGGGTGAAGGTAAAATGCATTACTGTGTCTGCACTCAACCATAAATTTGTTTTCTTCAGTGATCCTTTATTAGTAACTAAAATGCTAATAGATGGAAGAGGTGGAATTGGGTATCTGGCCATCCACTTATAGAATATTTTTCAAGCAAAGGAGGTGGTGAAATATTCATATTGAACGTTGAATTGGATTTGATATTTAATTAACCAATCAGATTTTCATGCTCCAAGTTTGAAATTAGAGATGGTATTATGAGATTCAATTTGAAGTGGGATATTATGTCATATCACTTTAATTAAAATTTTAATTTCACATAGAAAAAGGTTTATTGATGTCAAATGGCAACACTAACTCAAAGGAATATCTCGGTCCTTTTTAGGTATTGGTATGGTTGTAGTTTCAGGTTGTGTTTAATTTCTTTTATCTTTTCTCATAAACATTTTGTCAATTTGAATCTTATATTGGGAAATATGGTGAAATTTAAGTTTCTTTAATTTGGTTTGGTTGTCTAAGAGAGGAAGCTAGATGAACCTAGATATTCGAAAAATATCAAGGTTTTTTTCAATTGGAATTTGCTTTTTTCATAGAAGAAATATTTTTCCATAAATTTTCTTAACTATATTTTTTGAACTTTGATTTGACATGTATTTTTCTGTTGAGTTTTGTGGGATTCAAATGGATTAGGAGTTTATGGGGTTTGCTATACTTTTTTGTTGAACTAACCTGTTTAATACTTTTATCAGTGTGACAATTAGAGTTCCGAGGAAATTTTTGGTATTTTCCATATGTTCTACTTTGGTATCTTAATCTATGATAGATCTACAAATGACTTCTTTTTTAGGTACGTTTTTAAGGTTCATTGTGATGAGAAACTGTGTTTTAATTTTGAAAGGTAGTATACTTCTATAATTTCTTTTGTCATCTTGTCTATAAGGTTGGGGCTAGTAAGTTATGGCATAAATCCTTTTATATCATGAATCATCATATTGACTTTTTTATGAATTGACCATATGGTGTATGAAGTTCTAGAGGTTAAGCACCAAGAGGCTTATATACTAAATTATCCGAAGGGTATTTTAAATATATGAAGCTAATATGCATTCTTTCAAGAATCTTAAAGAGAAGTTGATGACACTTTTTGTGATCAACACTTTTGAGACATCTTAAAGGTCCTTAAAGTGGAATGTCATACCTTTTTGTCAGTTGTGTGTAGGTATAGTTGGGGTTGTAAGTGTGAGGACATCTTTATGATAGCGTGAAATTGAATCTAGTTGCCAATGAACACAGGCTATTTGAGGCTTTAGCATTTTTGAACTTAGGCATGACAAGAATAATGCTTAAGAAGATGATATCTTTATGTGTGCTTCATTTAAAAAGTTGTGGTATTTGAAGAGGCTAATAGTTTTTCTAATCATTTGATAATTGCCTACTACAAGGACATTATTATTTTAAAAAATATCTCTTTGATCTTTTCTTCTTTTGTGTGACACAATGTGTATATATATATTTTTTTTTTGTAGAAATATTGACAATATAATTTCATTCTATTGCTCTTAATTTATTAATTTATTTTTTTCTTGGCAGTGACATCATTTCCATCGTAGAGGAAATATCATTTTACATTATATTCATCTTTATTCTTTTTAAATTTCTCCCCTTTTATGCTTATTTTTTTTATTACAAGATTAATCTACTTATTGAAAAGATGCATGGAGAACAAACTAAGCAGACTAGAATGTTGTCAAGTAGAATATTGAGAATCTCATGGAAGCTCTCAAGTCGAACTGTACCTCGAGAGTCAAGTGTCTCCTTTGTAGGAAGGCGTAGATTCTTTGTCTGGAGGATCTTGAAACAAATACAAACATTTTAAGTTAAAAGCAAAAATTATTATCCCCACCTTTGATGTTTCTATCGAGGTTGATAATCTCGACGCTTGGTGAGATCAACTCTAGATTTATATTAGTTTTTATGAGTACTGTTTCTATGAGAAATTTTGGTTTGCTTGTTTAAAGAGGTTGATTTTGTGAAACACTTATATCAAGCTTTCACACTAAAGTGTTACTTTGGGTAAATTCAAGGTGTTGCTCCACCTAGATTTCTACTCTATAGAGGTATTATGACGAAGGATGAAAGTGACACGGTTGCGGTGCCAACAAGATTAAACAATAAAAATAGGCATCGTTGACTAAGGGAAAAAACTTTGATAATTGATGTGTTGTTGGAAACTCTTAATTCTGATGAAGTACATACTTGGGCGACATTATATTGTCTTCTACGAATTATGTTTTTGCTCATCAACAACCTTGCTTAAGTAAGCATATTTGCCAGTCATTAAAACAAAAAAAAATATCATGGCATTAATCCCTTTAGTGATGTGAATATATGGAATTAAAAGGCCGCTGCAAAGAGAAGGAATAAAAAAAACCTTGCTAAAGATAATACCACATGAACCTCTTATTTTAGAAATAGCCTCTATTGTTATCATTGCCAAATCATTTTTCATAATAGTCAAGGGCTGAAAGCTTCATCCAAAAATTTTCTAGGAGTTTATGAATTATGCTAAGGAAAGAAGTTAACTACTAAAATAAACATAGTGCATCCAGTAGATTTAGATATTTTCATGATACATTGTGACCCTGTTTAAAAATATGCAATTTGAGGCGTGCCTCAACACATTTCTGAAGAAAAATGTGTTGAGGCATACGCCTCAAGTAGTTTGGGCAAGGTGTACGCCTCAATTTGGCTGATGCATGCATCTCTTGCATTTTTTCCTTTAATTAGATTGTTGTAATTTTTACGCACAAGAACTCCATTCTACGTCCCTTCTATGTAGTTGAGCTTCCTAATGCTGCCAACTTAAATTTTTGCCGAAGCTAACATGCTACCCTAACCAACCCTTACTATGTTAAAAAAAATACAATTTTTTAAAATACTAAAAATTTCTTAGAAAGAATTATTAACTATTTTTGAAAAAATTAAAATTTTGCAGTAGCCATTGAAGCCATGGAATTGGAAAATGACTTTAGATACTGATTAAACCCTCCCAGACAACACGAACATTAATTTTTCCAAACGAACAAATATTCATTCCGTTTCACCAGCAATACTCCAATCGTATACATTGGAATTGGGTGGCATATATGTTAAAACAGGATATATTCAAATAAGACGAGCTTGTACGATATAGAATTATCACCTATACTTGAAAAAGGAAACATAGAGAAGAAGTAACCAAGCAATTGAAGTAAATAAAAAATTGAATACAGTAAGTTCAAGATTCAAAGCAATGCAAATAGAAACTCTCCATTCAGATCAGTACATAAAGTAAGCTAATGTATTAGTACATGCCATTCGACTTCAATCCACCATCATCAAATCTAACACCTGTCCATCCTTTGTTAGCCCACTCTCAAAAAAAATATATCATTGATGAACTTATATCCATAGAAAGTTCTACATGGCGTCGGGCTCCGCGCCGCGTCCTCTTTGCTGCTGTGTCTGCTTGGTGCGGCGCTGCCCCAGGAAGCTGCTGTGGGGAAGCAGCTGCGAGGAAGCTGACTGCCTGTTTGGTGCAGCTGTGTGAAAATAGCTGTGAGGCAACTGTTTATGGAGAAATGACCATGTTGCCCCTGTTTGTTAAAACTGTTTAAAAGAATGTTGTAACAGCTATATTTTTGAAACTTCTGAAAAAGAAATTCATTTCTAAACAGAACAGAAAGTTTATATACATACAATCGTGGTTTCTTAACACATATTATGCGGATTGGTCCTTTAAAGAAAGCATCCATCCAATGCATTTGCAGAATTGTGTTTCTATGGTTCATTTACATACATAGCACACAATTCTTATGCATTTAAATACATACCACAAAATTCAATTGCAGGACAGGTTGCTGGAGCAACAGGTAATCATCATATTTCATCATTGTTAATCGAGGAAATTTTTGGTATTTTCCATATGTTCTACTTTGGTATCTTAATCTATGATAGATCTACAAATGACTTCTTTTTTAGGTACGTTTTTAAGGTTCATTGTGATGAGAAACTGTGTTTTAATTTTGAAAGGTAGTATACTTCTATAATTTCTTTTGTCATCTTGTCTATAAGGTTGGGGCTAGTAAGTTATGGCATAAATCCTTTTATATCATGAATCATCATATTGACTTTTTTATGAATTGACCATATGGTGTATGAAGTTCTAGAGGTTAAGCACCAAGAGGCTTATATACTAAATTATCCGAAGGGTATTTTAAATATATGAAGCTAATATGCATTCTTTCAAGAATCTTAAAGAGAAGTTGATGACACTTTTTGTGATCAACACTTTTGAGACATCTTAAAGGTCCTTAAAGTGGAATGTCATACCTTTTTGTCAGTTGTGTGTAGGTATAGTTGGGGTTGTAAGTGTGAGGACATCTTTATGATAGCGTGAAATTGAATCTAGTTGCCAATGAACACAGGCTATTTGAGGCTTTAGCATTTTTGAACTTAGGCATGACAAGAATAATGCTTAAGAAGATGATATCTTTATGTGTGCTTCATTTAAAAAGTTGTGGTATTTGAAGAGGCTAATAGTTTTTCTAATCATTTGATAATTGCCTGCTACAAGGACATTATTATTTTAAAGAATATCTCTTTGATCTTTTCTTCTTTTGTGTGACACAATGTGTAAATATTTTTTTTTTTTGTAGAAATATTGACAATATAATTTCATTCTATTGCTCTTAATTTATTAATTTATTTTTTTCTTGGCAGTGACATCATTTCCATCGTAGAGGAAATATCATTTTACATTATATTCATCTTTATTCTTTTTAAATTTCTCCCCTTTTATGCTTATTTTTTTTATTACAAGATTAATCTACTTATTGAAAAGATGCATGGAGAACAAACTAAGCAGACTAGAATGTTGTCAAGTAGAATATTGAGAATCTCATGGAAGCTCTCAAGTCGAATTGTACCTCGAGAGTCAAGTGTCTCCTTTGTAGGAAGGCGTAGATTCTTTGTCTGGAGGATCTTGAAACAAATACAAACATTTTAAGTTAAAAGCAAAAATTATTATCCCCACCTTTGATGTTTCTATCGAGGTTGATAATCTCGACGCTTGGTGAGATCAACTCTAGATTTATATTAGTTTTTATGAGTACCGTTTCTATGAGAAATTTTGGTTTGCTTGTTTAAAGAGGTTGATTTTGTGAAACACTTATATCAAGCTTTCACACTAAACTGTTACTTTGGGTAAATTCAAGGTGTTGCTCCACCTAGATTTCTACTCTATAGAGGTATTATGACGAAGGATGAAAGTGACACGGTTGCGGTGCCAACAAGATTAAACAATAAAAATAGGCATCGTTGACTAAGGGAAAAAACTTTGATAATTGATGTGTTGTTGGAAACTCTTAATTCTGATGAAGTACATACTTGGGCTACATTATATTGTCTTCTACGAATTATGTTTTTGCTCATCAACAACCTTGCTTAAGTAAGCATATTTGCCAGTCATTAAAACAAAAAAAAATATCATGGCATTAATCCCTTTAGTGATGTGAATATATGGAATTAAAAGGCCGCTGCAAAGAGAAGGAATAAAAAAAACCTTGCTAAAGATAATACCACATGAACCTCTTATTTTAGAAATAGCCTCTATTGTTATCATTGCCAAATCATTTTTCATAATAGTCAAGGGCTGAAAGCTTCATCCAAAAATTTTCTAGGAGTTTATGAATTATGCTAAGGAAAGAAGTTAACTACTAAAATAAACATAGTGCATCCAGTAGATTTAGATATTTTCATGATACATTGTGACCCTGTTTAAAAATATGCAATTTGAGGCGTGCCTCAACACATTTCTGAAGAAAAATGTATTGAGGCATACGCCTCAAGTAGTTTGGGCAAGGTGTACGCCTCAATTTGGCTGATGCATGCATCTCTTGCATTTTTTTCCTTTAATTAGATTGTTGTAACTTTTACGCACAAGAACTCCCTTCTACGTCCCTTCTATGTAGTTGAGCTTCCTAATGCCGCCAACTTTAATTTTTGCCGAAGCTGTTGCCACCGTTGTCAGTACCACCTGTTGCTTTTGCCTCCGCTGCCACCTGGTGTTCTCGTTGATAGTGCTGCTTCTATTGCTTCATGTTTTTGCCACATCAATTGCAGTTTCTGTTATAGCGTCATTGCTTATTGTTTCTACTACCAATACCTCTACCGACAACACCGTTGTCGCTATAATTGCCCCTGGTTGCTCGTTGGCCTTCGCCTCCTCCTCCTACAACTGCTTGCTACGCCTATCGTTGCTTCTGTTGTAGCCACCATCGCCTATTGCTTCTGATATTGCTACTGTTTCAGCCGCATGCTTTAGCAACTGTTGTCACCTGTCGTTGGCCTTCGCCTCCTCCTCCTACAACTGCTTGATACGCCTATCGTTGCTTCTGTTGAGCCACCATCGCCTATTGCTTCTGATATTGCTATTGTTTTAGCCGCATGCTTTAGCAACTGTTGTCACCTGCTGCTTGGCTTGCTCTTATTGCGTCCAAATGTTATTATGTTGCTTGGATAATAGAACCAATAGAAGTCTATTATGTTAAACTCATCTTAGGTTTTACTTTAATATTTTATGTTACTTTCATTTCATATTTTATGTTAGTTCGATGAATTAATCTGTTGATATTTACATTATACTTTTGCTTTGTGCAAGCTACATGCTATTTTGCGGCTTACATAATTTATTATTTCATATAGATGTAATTGGTTATTTCATTTAAATGTAATTTGTCATTTTTTATCATGTTTGGATGTTAGTATGTCCTTATTTAATATATTCATAAGTTATGATACTAATATATTATTTTTTACCCATTTATTAACTTATGTTTCAGACCTCTTCTCGAGGCTTATGCCTTGTCTCAAGAACAAAAAAAAAAACGCCTCAATCCCATGTTGCGGAG
>NW_018164884.1:183424-184086 GCF_001263595.1 Phalaenopsis equestris
GGAAAGAGTTGATTTTGACACTTAGCTCTAGTGAAGGTGATGAGTTGCTTACTTTGCATATCTATGTTAAAGACTCTTGAACATCATTTTAACATGGGGAGTTGAAATAACTTGACCTTAATGATCTTGATTAGGAGACTCAGACTTCACATGATTTCTCAATCTTATCCTTGCTCTCTTGGATGGATTCAAAACTACTTTAGGTCTGTTTGGGGCAGCTGCAACTTATTAATAAGTCGTTGCAGATAAGCAGTTTATTGCTGCTTGAAAATAATTTTTTTGGATAAATGACCATTATGCCCCTATGTAGTAATGTTGTTTGTAACATAACCATCACAAACATAACCATCACAGTAATATATTTGATAATTTAGAAGTAAAAATCTACTTCGGAACACTGCAAAAAATAAAATATATACTTCAATCAACAATGAACATCATCATTACAAATATGAACAAAAAAAAGCTTTTAAAAAATATTTAAAATATGATAATATATTTTTTTAAAATGGAGACAGTGTTTGTCACGAGTCAGACTGTTCTCTAGGGATATTATCAATTCTCGTTCAATCTCGGCGGTGGAATCTGCCAGTCTGTCTGCCCACCGGAAGAAGCCACGTTTCTCCATGATTCTCCGCTGACAACTGTAGAACAGTCTCTCG
>NW_018164884.1:184186-196132 GCF_001263595.1 Phalaenopsis equestris
GGTCCTCCAACAACTTTAATGAGTTCAAATATATCGTCATGAAGATTTGTCTATGGGTCTGGTCCTCCAACAACTTCAATGACTTCAAATATAACGACATATCCTCATAAACTTTGGGAGTTGCTTCCAGAATTTAGATAAAGTTGTCTATGGAGGTCGCATGTGATGGTCCAGGCTCACTCGTGTATGTGCCACCAGTTTTGATATTTGACTTCTAATAAAAGCAGTTCATTTTTTTTCTTTTTTTCCACCCTATAATGCTTTGATCTGCATGTGGACTCTAGTTCATTTTGGTTTGGGCTTGAGCCTTCACCGGTGCCAGTTACTTGCTTGACATTCATTTCCTCTAGTATGTCTGCAAACCCGTTCTCACTAGGGTTCCAGGCGTTAATCCCCATCACCACAACCCCGCTAAATTTACAGTTCAACTATTCTTCCAGATCTGGGTCAATTCCACTGAATTTGAATATTTTGTCATTTGGCAGTTGAAACTTCCTACAATTTACAGGCAAGTGGATTACTTCATACAATTTAGGTAGAGAAAGTAATGAAAAGATAGTCTTTCATAGATTAGTTGTTATCTCCTATTTCTCAGCTCACCATTCCTCCGAAGCATCAATTCTCTTTGATTGGATCCCAACCCAAGCCCATGGATCCTCATTTTAATTTAATCCATCATTTCCATTCTTTTTTGAACTGATACCACTTGTTCTTAAGTTGCAACCGTTCATACCCCTTTCCCATTATTTCCTTGAGCTTTTTCATAATATTTTGTCAACATTCTTTGTTAAAATAGGTGGTAGGGCTATTTTTCAATCTATCTTCTTAAGACAGATTTCACAAAATATGAGTTTAGCTTCCTTATCCCACATAGCTGATGAACCGACTTCTTTTGTCTTTAACCATTGTGTTACTAGGACAGAAAAAACAAACCATTAATATTTTACAAAACACAACCCTCAGCGCATTCACCACAACCTTCAGCCCTCAACACAACCACCACAACCCTCAGCACAACCACCACAATCTACAACACAACCACCATTCAACAACACCCTTACACATATTCCACAACCACCACACTACAAGATACAACCACCATACCACAAGACACAACCACCACAACCCTCAACTCTCAGCTCAACCACCACAGTCCACAGTACAACCACCACAACCCTTAACCCTCAACCCTCAACCCTCAGCACAACCACCACAATCCACAACACAACCACCATCCAACCACACCTCCACACATATCCCACAGCCACCACACCACAAGACACAACCACCACAACCCACTCAACCCTCAGCATATCCACCTCAACTCTCAACCCTCAGCATATCCACCTCAACTCTCAACCCTCAATACCACCACCGCAATTCACAACATAGCCACCATGACCCTTAACCCTCAACACAATCACTACAATCCACAACACAACCACTATCCAACCACATTTCCACACACATCCCACAACCACCACGCCACAAGACACACCCACTCAACCCTCAACACAACCACTATAATCCATAGCACAGACACCACAACCCTCAACCCTCAGCACAACCACCACATCCCACAACCACCACACCATACGACAGCCACCACAATCCACCCAACCCTCAAATATCAGCACAACCACCACAACCCTCAACTCTTAGCATAGTCACCACAATCCATAGTACAACTATCATCCAACCACACGTCTACACACTTCCCACATTCATCACACCACAAGACACAACCACCACAACCCACCCAACTCTCAGCACAACCATCACAACCCTCAACCCGCAGCACAACCACAACAATTCACAGCACAACCACCTTCACGCACATCTCAGGACAACCACCACAACCCTCAACCCTCAGCACAACCACCACACCATCCAAAGCACAACTACAATCTAACCACGGTTCCACATGCATCCCATAGCCACCACAACCCACCCTAGCCGCCACAATCCTCCACCTTCAGCACAATCACCACAATTCACAACACAACCACTACAACCCTCAACCCTCAACCCTCAACCCTCAACCCTCAGCACAACCACCATAACCACAACCTTCACCTCTCGATTCACAGTACAACCACCCTTCCAACCACACCACAACACAATCATTAGGAATAAAGAAAAACCAACACTAGTGCAAAATCACATGAATTGCAAAAACCTAAATTGCATAAATTGCAAAATCCAACATCAGTGAACGACCAAACGAAAATCAATGACAGAATAGAGTTCGGAAAACCATCACGAAATTATAATGTCACAGACTAGTTGTAGAGAATACCGTGGGCTGAGGGAGGGTTGAGGAAGAAGCAAAAAAGCCAAGTAGAGACGAAGCACAACCCACAGATCAGACAGGAGGAGGCAAGCGGGGATCTTACCTCTAGGGCGACGAGAGAACCTCGGTCGCGAGATAGGGAAGGAGGGGTTAGGGTAGTAAAAGCCAAGCGGTAGGTTAATATGAAACGCAGGCCGCGGGGTTGAACTAGTGGCACACGTTTCGTCCAAATTTTTTAGAAACACCCCCGTAATACGTTTTTTAAACGTACAAAAAAAAAAGGTTTGTGACCACGTCGCGCGAAATACGCGGCCCCAACAGAGCATTAGTGATGCAACTTGCTGCTTTAAAAATGTGCAATATGAGGCGCGCCTCAGCACAAATCTAAAAAAAAATGTATTGAGGCATACATCTCAAGTAGTTTGGGCAAGGCCTATTGTTCAATTTGGCTGATGCATGCGCCTCTTGCGCTTTTTTTTTAAATTAGATGGTTCAAATACAAACTGAAGATGTAACTCTCACGCACAAGAACTCCCTTCTCTATAGTTGAGCTTCCTAATGTCGCCACCTTTAATTTTTACTGAAGTTGTTGCCACTGCCGTCAGTGCCACCTTTTGCTTTCGTTCCAACGCCGTCACTGCTGCCACCTGGTGCTCTTGTTGCTAGTGTCGTCGGCCCCCGCCTCTTCCTACAACTGCCTCCTCTGCCTCTCTTTGCTTCTGTTGTAGCCACCGTCGCCTGTTGCTTCTGATATTCCCGTTGTTTCAACTGCCCGCTCCAGCAGCTGTTGTCACCTGCTGCTCGGCTTGCTTTTATTGCCTCCTAATGTTATTACGTTGGTTGGATAATGGGAGTGAAATCTATTATGTTAAACTCATCTTAGGTTTTTCTTTGATATTTTATGTTACTTTCGTTTCATTGTTTATGTTAGTTCGATGAATTAATCAGTTGATATGTACATTATATTTTTGCTTTGTGCAAGTTACATGATATTTTGCGGCTTATTTAATTTATTTTTTCATATAGATGCAATTTGTTATTTCATTTAAATCTAATTTGTCATTTTTTATCTTGTTAGGATGTTAATATGTCCTTATTTAATATATCTATTAGTTATGATACTAATATATTATTTTTGTTTGTCATTTTTTATCTTGTTAGGATCTTAATATTATATCTATTAGTTATGATACTAATATATTATTTTTTACCCATTTATTAACTTTTGTCTTAGACCGCCTCTCGAGGCTTATGCTTCGCTTCAAGAACAAAATACTCCTCAATACCCTATTGCATAGTGTTAATTATTTTGTTTTGAAAGAGAAAGAGTCGAGTTTGTCACTCAACTCTAGTGTAGGTGATGAGTTTCGCAATTTGCTTATCTATGTTAAAGACTGTTGAACATCATTTTGCATAGGGAGTTGAAAGAGCTTGACCTTAATGAGCCTGATTAGGAAACTGGGACTTCAAAAGATTTCTCAATCTTATCCTTGCTCTCTTGGTTGGATTCAAAACTACTTAGAGATGCAACTTGTTCTTTCACAAGATTGTCCTTTGGAATGGTCAGTCTACAGACCATTATTACTCATAAGTGATCTAATTATGAAAACCTATTAAGAAGCAATGAATGTGGCATTTTTATTTTTAAGTAGTTGTCATCCTTGCATTCATGGGAAAATTAAAAATTTCAATTGGAGTCTTTGCTAATTACTTGGGAACTTAATTTTAATCGCCACTGAATTTGGAGATAACTTTGTCAATTGTATATGAGTTTTAGTCCTTTTGAGGTAGTCACATGGCTATCAACATGCCCAATTCATAGCTTTATCGATTCCACTTCTATCTAACATTATTGAGTTAACTGATTGAATTGCTTGTTATGTGCATGATTTGCATACTGAGTTTTATAAAAAAATTGTTTTAATAATGAGAATTAAACAAGTCTTTAACATACGTGCTATACGGACCAAGAGTTCAAAAAGTCATTTTGTTTCGTGCAAACAAGTTTTTAGAATGATAATGCATTAGGTATTTGCTTTATGGGTTAGCCTTTGTTCTATCTTGAGGAGAATTAGTGCAAGGTTGATATAATTTTGACCATGGACTTTTGGTGAAATCCTTGTTACTTCTATCACTCCTTTTTGGTGTCTGTTCTAGCATTCCATCACTTTCATCATCTAAGATGCAGAATCAATGCCGGATTGACGACATTCTCTCCTAGTATATGAAATTTAATAAGACTAGTGGAAATAGTAGCTTTATTTTAACAAATATATGATGTTTGTTTTCTTGGTAAATTATTAGACAAAAATTAACAGCTTTATGTTTTTTATGCCTTATCATATAAATAGCAAACATATAAAATATTGTTTTTCTGGATTTTAATTTAATCTATCCTTGCCAAACTTAGAATGCAGTTATGAATTAATTTACTCCTTTCTGGTTTCTTCATGGCTACCAATAGCTTCTTCTAGACATGTGCTCTTCCTTGGACATTCCAGGATGAATGATTGGTTTTCCTGGTTTTCTCCAATCAAAGAACAGCCCCAATGGTTTGATTTCATTTTGATTTTGGTTAAATTTTGTTCATTATGTTGCACAAATTGCTTTCTCGTGGAGATCATGAATTTTGTTTTTTTTTTCTTTCATGCTTTGCATATCAAGTCGCTCACGTGGTATTATTTTATTTTGAGATTATGCACAATAAGTCCAGCCCCAACCTATGTTTGTTATTTTCAAGTTCTTTGTTGGTGTTTTTCTGGTAGTAAGTGTCCGTTGCATTGTAAGTTTCCATTTTATGAATGGAGGTGTAGTCATATGATGAAACATTTTCATATTTGTGTTTATTTTGTTTGCAGACATTAAGTCCAATTTGTTTCACTGTAGGCATCCAGAAGCTATTGAAACTCACTTTTAAAAGTGAATTCTGGTAACTTTTCAAAGGTTATCCTAATAATAACTATGTAAACAGCTCATTTAACCTTTAGTGGTGAAAACTTGTCCAATCCAACACCATACACAAGCTAACATCAAGTCATAGTTGGCAATGGTTTGGCTCTCCCCATGTCACATGCTAGTAATGGTATTCTTCTGACTCCACCCAGTAAGCTTAAACTTTATCAAATCTTCATGTACTGCACCGTTCCCATAACCTTATATGTATAGTGTCATTAATGAAAATCTTTGCTTTGTCCATGTTGATGTGGCTGGCTTCCATGTCCAAGATTGGAATACACACAAAATTCTTCTCTATCCCATTTTGCACTTCGCTACATTGTCCAATCAATTTTTTAGCACGCAGCAGTACCTTCTTGTCTAAACTGTCCTCCACTTTCAAATAATATTATAGGCTGGGATATCCTCTTCGCTCCACCATTTATTTTACAGCTTACATTAATCCCAATATAGGTATATCTACAAATCAATTCTCATATACTTTCTGTAACTCTGACAAAAAATCATAAATGACCACTTTCTTTATCATCTTCTCACTGTTTTTCCCTTTTCTGGATTATACACTTTGTTGCAATCTGTCTTTCACCAACAATTCGAAACCAAGGCTATAAATACTATTTCTCATTCATTGTCGACTTCTTACATTTTTGTTGGGTTTTCTAATGAAAAACAAATCAGGCTTAATTTCAAAATTTCTTATTCATTATTGACTTCTCACTTTTTTTGTTGGGTTCATTAATAATAATAATAATAATAAAACAGGCTTAACCTCAAAATTTAACATAGGAGATAAATATGAATAGAATGACAACTAAACTCCCAAATTGAAACTAGTGGTTAGGGGTGTACGTGTGCCGAACCAATTCTTGCTTGATGAGTTTGTGAGTTGAGCTTATTGAATCGCTAGCCTGAGCTTGAGTTTAGATTATAGCTCTTATATCATACGAGTTTGAGCCAGTCACAAGCTCGCTTTATTTTGAAAATAATTCTCAAGTTATTGAAACTATTCTAATCAAACACATTAATTTCTTTCACATAATATTATATTGAATATGGTAAAATATTAATTCTTTTATCTTGGATTTAATCCTTTCCTGCAAAATCCATTATTTCTTTAACGGGTGTTCGCAAGTATCGTTGTTTTCTTTGGCGAGCGAGCCTTCTTCACTGATCACACTTATGCTTTTTCCAGTAAGCTTTCGCATTATCTGGTTTATGATGCCATATCGATTGAGTTCCTGTTTCAATTTCTTTCGTTCAGCTCAAGGCTTTAGTCACGTCAACACCTTTTCCAGTGAACTTCCTCTAGTGACTTCTTCTTTGGCTAGAGCTAGCAAGCCGGCTCGCGAGCTTGCCGTTATTGCCATGAGCCAAGCTTGACTCAAGGTTGAGCTTGAGTTCAAGTTAGTCTTCAGCTCAAGGCTTTAGTCACGTCAACACCATTTCCAGTGAACTTCCTCTAGCGACTTCTTCTTTAGCTAGAGCTAGCAAGCCGGCTAGCGAGCTTGCCGTTATTGCCATGAGCCGAGCTTGACTCAAGGTTGAGCTTGAGTTCAAGTTAGTGAGCAATAGGAGGCGAGTTGACTTGTGCTTGACTCATTTACTCCCCTACTTGTGGTGGTGATTGTACAAGCCATATTCAACAAAATCAGTTGATCAATGTAACATCTCTTGCCAAATTTACTGCCCCTACACCCCTGAATAAAAAAGGGTAGCCAAACAAAATCACAGGCAGCCCCTACACCCATGAATAAAAAAGGGTAGCCAAACAAAATCACAGGCAGTGAAACCAACTGTGCCATTCTAGAAGCTGGCCTACTTTTTTTTTTAGTTGATATTCTCATCAGTGTCGTCGATCTGATAAATAGAATGTCATCCTTGACAATTCAAAATCTCTATCCATATCAATTGCTGTGAAACCATAATCTCGATTATTCAATTCTCAATGTCCTTGGGTATGCTTGCTACCCATGGCTACAACCTCGTTCCAAATACAAATTTGTTTTTCAAATTGATATGTTTGTTTGAGTGAAGTTTTCATTCTGCAACTCACTATAAAAAATGTTGATTTTTGCTTCAATATTGATTTCTAGAAAGTCACTATCAGTTTTGCTTTTTCCTATTTTTAATAGAAATACAGCAATATTAAATTAATGTTATGATAATCAAAATATTATTTTATTGCTTAAGAATAACAACTGAATGTAAAAAATTATGTGATAATGGATAAAATTGAAACTCACTCTAGCCCAACCAAATACAGAAACAGAGTTGACTAGAAGTGAATTGTTATAATACAAATTATTACTATAACACCACTTCAAATCTATTTACTTCTGAGATTGAAATCCACTCACTGTAAAACAAATATGATTGCTCCTTCCTTAATTTGCATATTAATTTTTTCCAAAATGTCTATTAGGATTTAATTGTTATTTTATTCTTGAATTATCAGCTTATTGTTATATATAATTATATATATCCATGCAGGACCGCCAAACAGCTCTGTTTACGGCTACACAGACTAAGGAGGTTTGTAATTGAAGCGTTATTCTATTCAAACCTTCTTTTCTTCCCCCTTTACTGATTTTTGGAAAGGATACATGCAGGTTGAGGATTTTGCAAAATTAACATTCAAGGAAGCTCCTGTATATATCGGTGTTGATGATGGGAGATCAAAGGTAATTTGCAGGATCCTATCTCTTCCTGCTATTCTTTTTAGGAAAATTTACATAAGTAGCCCACAATTCTTATGTATTTACATAGCTCATACCTAAACTTTCATATTTACATTCATAGCACTTTGGTGCTTTAAGCTTATGCATGAAAATATGTATCGCTTTTTAAAAGTAGTAATAATACTATTTTTGATGTGATATTAAAGATTTGACTTTTTAAAAGTAGTAATAATATTATTTTTGATGTGATATTAAAGATTTGAGTGTCATGTGTGTAAATATGAAAGTTTAGGTGCGTAATATGTAAATACATAAGAATTGTTTGCTATGTATGTAAATGTTCCTTCTTTTTATTAATACGTCTGCTTGGAAATGACCACAATGATTCAATAGATTACCGTCGAAGGACTGCAGCAGGGTTATTGTGTGGTGCCAAGCAACAAAAGATTCCTGGTTTTGTACGCTTTTCTGAAGAAGAATTTGTCAAAAAAGGTCATGGTTTTCTTTTCTTCTTGCAACTCGGTCAAGTTCCATGCAGAGCTTCTCAAATATATTCAGATAGATTGTTATGATATCCATGGAAAGCAGAAGCAACAGAAAAGGACTACTACCTTTTTTGACTTCTGTAAGGCCAGCAAGGGTATCTTGCTTTGTACTGATGTTGCTGCTCGTGGTCTTGATATTCCTTCTGTGGTTTGTTTTGCTGTGCTTTAAACTTTCTTTTTCTTATTGTGTATATCAATTTGTTTAAAAAATTAATTGCTTGTTTTTTTATTTTTTCTAGGATTGGATTTTGCAGTATGATCCTCCTGATGAGCCAAAGGCAATAATGTTTTTCTACTTTTTTATTTCTATATTATTTTTATGCAGTAAAGCATAAGAGTTATTTCAAAATTCTCTATTAATATGTTGTTTAAATTTCTGTTACCCACAAAATGCTATATTGCTCAGGAATATGTACACCGAGTTGGCCGAACTGCTCGTGGGGAAGGTGCTGAAGGAAATGCTCTACTCTTTTTGTTGCCTGAAGAGTTGAAGTTTGTTTCCTATCTGATTGTATGATAGAAACACTGATTTTTTCTTTTTTTTTTACCCATTTTTGAGTGGTATTAAGTGATATTTTCCTAATGTTTGCTTTTGTTTTCTTCCGGCTAGGCCGCTAATGTACCTGTGAAACAATACGAGTTTTCTGAGAAGAAGGTTCCAAATTTGCAATCTCAACTGGTATTCTCTAAATTCGACTTTAATGCCACTAGACACATATTTTGTTGTGATGGAAATTTTTATCCTTCTCTTCTACAAGGGCTTCGATCAATTATAAATCGAAACCGCACTACAAAATAGGATCACACTGATTCGAGAAATCTGAAACAATGAAAATCGAGCAGAAGCACAAGTTAAAAAATTCCAGAAAAGAAAGCATAACTCAAGAACAGAAAAAAATAACGGAGCCACACCGCCAAAAAATTTTCATTATGAAATTAGGACAACTACAAAATAATCACTCAAATCTCATCTCTAAAATCGAGGGAATTTACAAGACTTCTCTTCAAACCCTTCCTCTCGATCCCACAAGAGAAACACAAGCTTAAATTCTTCTCTTTGATCCTTGTTCACTTCACAGAAGCCTTATCAAAAAAATGCATGCGAGAGAGAATTACTTCCGTGGCTCGAACGCGAGGCTTTAAACTGAACTAAACTGAGGAATCATTCAGGCGCGAGTATGTCTAATGCTCTGCAACTGGGCGCTTAGGCTCTTGAAATTGAGGGCAGTGGTGCCACAAACATGCGGTGCCGGCATGCCCCCTATGGGCGAGAGCACGTCGCGCCAATGTCCTGAGGGCATGGATGCTTCGACTGTGGGTTTTTTAGACTCCACAACATAACAATCTCCCACAGATTAATATTACCCAACACACTTGTCCAGTAGATCTGCACCTCCATCTGTACCATCTTCATAGTCACGTATCGTGGTGTGGCTCACACCCGGTCTCAACTTTCATGGACTCCAACTAAAGCCAAATGTAGCTCCAACCGCGATAGTCATTACTTTTGTCAACATATCTGTAGGATTTTGAGTTGTGTATTTTCTCCAAGAACAAATACCCCTCTTATAGGAGAGCATATAAAGTGATACTTCAGCCGAATATGCTTGTCCTAACATGAAAATGAGTTTATTTAGCAAGATGAATTGCATTCATACTGTTACTATGAAACTTTTCAATCCCTTATTTCTTGTCCAATTCTGCCATAAAGCCCTGCAGCCTAATCAACTCTTTGCTAGCCTTAACGATAGCAATATATTCGGCTCCCGTAGTTGAAAGTGCAATAATTTTTTGCAACCTGAAAACCCAACTTACTGTTGTGTTCCCCAAAGTGCAAAAATGTCGAATTGTACTTCTATCATTCACATCTCCCGTCAGATCTGAATCTACAAATCTCTATAGATTAATCCCTACACTTTAATAGCAAAATGCTCTGTTGATTGTTCCCCTGAAATAGCTGAGAATCTACTTCACCTCCCAATGATGTCTGCATGAATTGCTCATGTATCTTCTGACCACTCTCACTACATATGCAATATTTTGTATAATATAAATCATAACATACATTAAACTTCCAACTTCTGAAGCATACAGAGTTTCGATTTGTGTTTGTTCTGCTTCAGAGTTAGACAATAACTCTTTCGATAGCTTGAAGTATACCTAAGGGGGTGCAAACCGACCGTGAGTTGCTAATGTTGAACTTCTATAGGATCGTCTCAACATAATTTGTCTGAGATAACTTCAGTGTATTTGCACTCATATCCCTGTTGATTCTCAACACGAGAATATTTTTTGTTTTACCTAAATTCTTCATTTCAAACTCATTTGATAATTGCTCATATTAAATTCTTGATTTTACCTATATTTTTTTCCTGTAATCAACACGTCATCTTATGACAACTATCAAAGTGTTTAAACAACAGTGGTTTGCCTGACATTTCATGTACCCACTGTTTGACATGAACATGTCAAACCTTCTTTACCACTGCCTGAGAGTCTGCTTTAAGCCATGAAGGATTTTTCAACCTATATATCAGACCTTCTTTCCCTGTAACCTTGTAACCCTGCGGATGTACGATGTATATTTTCTTATCCAGATCTCCATATAAGAAAGTTGTTCATCTGCTCCAGATGTAGATTTTTCTTTGCTACCAGACTTAGCACAACCCTGACAGTTATCATCTTCACCAACGGAGAAAATCTGTATAGTTCACTTCTTGCTTGTGCTAGAATCTCTTCACAACAAGTCTTGTCTTATAACACCTGTTACTATCTTACTCCTCTTTCAGCTTGTAGACTCACTTGTGTAATAATTTTGTCATTTGGTGATACCGTCAAAACCCATGTTCGATTTGATTTTAATGACCGCATTTCATCGTTCATAACAAACTCCCACTTCCTTGAATCCTTAATTTGAGTGACCTTCTCAAAGCCTGGTTCACCACGTCAGTTAGCAAAAAATTGTATAACAAAACCGGTTATATCACTTTGCTGGACTTCTGACTTTAGTAGCAGGTGACCGAGGAACTTCTAGTGTTCTATTTGGTTTAACACTTTTTCTTTCTCCTTTATTCTGATCACCAATGTCATCTAGCTCAACATATTTGGACTTTTCAAAAGTAACTGACGGGTTATCCTGTGTTCTGATCATGTTCTTGTACATCTCCATTTCATTGAAATTGACACCCATGCTCTTAATGAATTTCTGATTCTTGTAGTCCCAAAACTTATACCCAAACTCATTTGAGTTATATTCATTGAAAGTGCACTTTACAAGTTTTGAGTTGAGCTTACTCCTAAATCTTGCATTGACATGCACAAATGTAGAACAACCAAATACTTTTAAATGAGATAGATTTACCTCATTATCACTTTAGGTTTCTTCATGTAAGTCTTCCTCTAAAGGCAGCGATGGATCACTTTTAATCAAATAAATGGCGGTTTTTACTGCTTCAGCCTAAAAATATTTTGGCAA
>NW_018164884.1:196232-208178 GCF_001263595.1 Phalaenopsis equestris
TGATGGAAATTTTTATCCTTCTCTTCTACAAGGGCATCGATCAATTATAAATCGAAACCGCACTATAAAATAGGATCACACTGATTCGAGAAATCTGAAATAATGAAAATCGAGCAGAAGCACATGTAAAAAAATTCCAGAAAAGAAAACATAACTCAAGAACAGAAAAAAACCACGGAGCCACACCGCCAAAAAATTTTCATTATGAAATTAGGACAACTACAAAATAATCACTCAAATCTCATCTCTAAAATCGAGGGAATTTACAAGACTTCTCTTCAAACCCTTCCTCTCGATCCCACAAGAGAAACACAAGCTTAAATTCTTCTCTTTGATCCTTATTCACTTCACAGAAGCCTTATCAAAAAAACGCATGCGAGAGAGAATTACTTCCGTGGCTCGAATGCGAGGCTTTAAACTGAACTAAACTGAGGAATCATTCAGGCGCGAGTATGTCTAATGCTCTGCAACTGGGCGCCTAGGCTCTTGAAATTGAGCGCAGTGGTGCCACAAACATGCGGTGCCGGCATGCCCCCTATGGGCGAGAGCACGTCGCGCCAATGTCCTGAGGGCATGGATGCTTCGACTGTGGGTTTTTTAGACTCCACAACATAACAATCTCCCACAGATTAATATTACCCAACACACTTGTCCAGTAAATCTGCACCTCCATCTATACCATCTTCATAATCACGTACCGTGGTGTGGCTCACACCCGGTCTCAACCTTCATGGACTCCAACTAAAGCCAAATGTAGCTCCAACCGCGATAGTCACTACTTTTGTCAATATATCTGTAGGATTTTGAGTTGTGTATTTTCTCCAAGAACAAATACCCCTCTTATAGGAGAGCATATAAAGTGATACTTCAGCCGAATATGCTTGTCCTAACATGAAAATGAGTTTATTTAGCAAGATGAATTGCATTCATACTGTTACTATGAAACTTTTCAATCCCTTATTTCTTGTCCAATTCTGCCATAAAGCCCTGCAGCCTAATCAACTCTTTGCTAGCCTTAACGATAGCAATATATTCGGCTCCCGTAGTTGAAAGTGCAATAATTTTTTGCAACTTGAAAACCCAACTTACTGTTGTGTTCCCCAAAGTGCAAAAATGTCGAATTGTACTTCTATCATTCACATCTCCCGTCAGATCTGAATCTACAAATCTCTATAGATTAATCCCTACACTTTAATAGCAAAATGCTCTGTTGATTGTTCCCCTGAAATAGCTGAGAATCTACTTCACCTCCCAATGATGTCTGCATGAATTGCTCATGTATCTTCTGACCACTCTCACTACATATGCAATATTTTGTATAATATAAATCATAACATACATTAAACTTCCAACTTCTGAAGCATACAGAGTTTTGATTTGTGTTTGTTCTGCTTCAGAGTTAGACAATAACTCTTTCAATAACTTGAAGTATACCTAAGGGGGTGCAAACTGACCGTGAGTTGCTAATGTTGAACTTCTATAGGATTGTCTCAACATAATTTGTCTGAGATAACTTCAGTGTATTTGCACTCATATCCCTGTTGATTCTCAACACGAGAATATTTTTTGTTTTATCTAAATTCTTCATTTCAAACTCATTTGATAACTGCTCATATTAAATTCTTGATTTTCCCTATATTTTTTTCCTGTCATCAACACGTCATCTTATGACAACTATCAAAGTGTTTAAACAACAGTGGTTTGTCTGACATTTCATGTACCCACTGTTTGACATGAACATGTCAAACCTTCTTTACCACTGCCTGAGAGTCTGCTTTAAGCCATGAAGGATTTTTCAACCTATATATCAGACCTTCTTTCCCTGTAACCTTGTAACCCTGCGGATGTACGATGTATATTTTCTTATCCAGATCTCCATATAAGAAAGTTGTTCATCTGCTCCAGATGTAGATTTTTCTTTGCTACCAGACTTAGCACAACCCTGACAGTTATCATCTTCACCAACGGAGAAAATCTGTATAGTTCACTTCTTGCTTGTGCTAGAATCTCTTCACAACAAGTCTTGTCTTATAACACCTGTTACTATCTTACTCCTCTTTCAGCTTGTAGACTCACTTGTGTAATAATTTTGTCATTTGGTGATACCGTCAAAGCCCATGTTCGATTTGATTTTAATGACCGCATTTCATCTTTCATAACAAACTCCCACTTCCTTGAATCCTTAATTTGAGTGACCTTCTCAAAGCCTGGTTCACCACGTCAGTTAGCAAAAAATTGTATAACAAAACCGGTTATATCACTTTGCTGGACTTCTGACTTTAGTAGCAGGTGACCGAGGAACTTCTAGTGTTCTATTTGGTTTAACACTTTTTCTTTCTCCTTTATTCTGATCACCAATGTCATCTAGCTCAACATATTTGGACTTTTCAAAAGTAACTGACGGGTTATCCTGTGTTCTGATCATGTTCTTGTACATCTCCATTTCATTGAAATTGACACCCATGCTCTTAATGAATTTCTGATTCTTGTAGTCCCAAAACTTATACCCAAACTCATTTGAGTTATATTCATTGAAAGTGCACTTTACAAGTTTTGAGTTGAGCTTACTCCTAAATCTTGCATTGACATGCACAAATGTAGAACAACCAAATACTTTTAAATGAGATAGATTTACCTCATTATCACTTTAGGTTTCTTCATGTAAGTCTTCCTCTAAAGGCAGCGATGGATCACTTTTAATCAAATAAATGGCGGTTTTTACTGCTTCAGCCTAAAAATATTTTGGCAAGCATGCATGCAGTCTTATGCTTCTAGCATGCTCCGTAATTGTTCTATTCATGCGCTCAGCCACAACATTCTATCGCGGTGTCTTTGTGATAGTGAAATCATGCTTGACCTCCTTTACAACACAAATTTTTGAACTTTTGATCATGATACTCGTCCTCATTATCTGATTTGAGAAACTTCAGCTGCAAGCATGCCCCATTTTCTATCATAATCTTCAACTTCTTAAATATTTCAAATACACCATATATTTGCTTTAAGAAATCAACCAATACTGTTCTTGTGAGATCGTAAATAAACGTGACAAAAGTTGTGAGAATCTTCAATGAACTGAATTGGAGTAGAAACTCATACATCAGTATTCATTAACTCTAGTTTCTCTAATCTAACCATTGACTTACATTTAGAAAAAAAAAAAATTTTTTGTTTGTCATATATACAGTCTTCATAGAAATCCAGATCTACTGATTCGAACTTTACAATCTTCATAGAAATCCAGATCTACTGATTCGAACTTTGAAGCTTATTCTTTGAAAGTAATGATTTGATACATTTATCGCTCATATGACTAAGCCTATGGTTCCGCATACCCGCATCCACCCTAGTTCAAATCACATTAATGAAATCTGTCATAATGAAATCCGTCATTTCATTGATCAGGTTAGAGTCTTCAATATTGCCTCGAGCCATAACCATGCCTCGAGCCATCATCATTGCCCCTAGTCACCTTCCACGAATCACATGTGAAAGTAGTCACGAACCCTAACTTTACTAGCTGTCTCATAAAGATAAGATTTATCTTCAGACTTGAAACATGTCTAACTTTAGTAAGCTTCCAGATAGTTATACTTGACAATTTGATATTCACATCACTCTTTATATTGCTTGCTCCCAGTTAAATCTCTCTTGGATCACTCTTGAGTGTAAATTTTGAATGCCACTTTATTGGGGCATGTGTGAAAAGAGGGTAATCTATTATCCAAGATTCAATGCTTACTAAGGATAACACAATGGAGTCATTTTGGATTTTTTTAATGGAAATATCTGTAGAGAGATTTCTTTCCTTTTCTCGACTATCAGCTTTCCTTGGAGCTTTATAGTTTTTTTTGAAATGTCATTTCTTTCTACAAGTTCATTCTTTTTTGCCATTTCGTCTACTTGACATAGATTTGTCTCGTGTAGACTTGAATTTGTCTCTGTCTGTATTCCTGTTTAAAACTTTCCTCTGTTTTCGTTTTCTACGCAGAACCTAAAAATTCACCATTCATTGTTTTTCTGCAAACTTCTTCATTCAGCATCAACCCTATGATGTCATCGAAGTTTAACTTTGTATTTCCAGAAGAGTCAATCACCGCCATGACCAAACTATCACAACTGTGTGATAATGAAATCAGCATCACCAGTGTTCTTGCCTCATCATCAAACTTGACCCCTACTAAACGCACTTGGCTTGTTACAGTATTGAAATTGTTCAAATGTGCTGCCAATGAGCTGCCTTCTACCATCTTGATGTTTAATAACTTCATTAGAAAAATATTATTTGAGGCAAAAGATTTTTTGTTTATCTTTGTCAGTGTTGTCATGTGATACACCGTGATTTTCTCATTTACCATATTGAACGCAACAAATGAAGAAAGTGAACCGGATCAAACCTAAGGTTGTTCGATCCAGTACTTTCCATTGCTCCATAGCCATAGAGTTAGGCTTTTTGGTGATTCATTGTAGTGGCAAATGTAGTTTTTTTCTGATACAATCCATTGAACTTGTCCACTTTGTATCTTATTTTGTTGACCTTTGCTCCCACTCAAATTAAACTCCTCTTTGATACCACTTGTGGGATGGAAATCCTTGCGACCTTTCCTCTTTGATACCACTTGTGGGATGGAAATCCTTGTGCTTCTACGAAGGCTTCGATGAATTAGAAATCGAAACTACACTGCAAAATATAGACGCAGTGATTTGAGAAATTTGAAATAATACTTTGACGAATTAGAAATCGAAACTACACTGCAGAATATAGACGCAGTGATTTGAGAAATTTGAAATAATAAAAATCGAACAATACAATAAACAAAACAATTCCAAAAAAGAGAGCCATCAAGATTTAATGTGGAAAAGTCTGAGAATAGGAAAAAGTCACAGAGCCATACCACCAAGAAATTTTTTCCATGAAATTAAGAAATTTACGAAACACTCATTTAGATCTCCTCTCTACACCACCAAGAAATTTTTGCCATGAAATTTACGAAACACTCATTTAGATCTCCTCTCTACAATCGAATGAACTTACAAGACTTCGCCCTAAATTCTTTCTTTCAATCTCACAAAAGAAACTCACGTTGAAGTTCTTCTCTCCGATCCTTTTTCACTTTACGGAAGCCTTTTTGAAGAAGCGAGAGAGTTACTTTCGTGGCTTGAAAGCGAGGTTTTAAACCGAATTGTGACCCTTTTTCACTTTACGGAAGCCTTTTTGATGAAGCGAGAGAATTACTTTTGTGGCTTGAAAGCGAGGTTTTAAACCGAATTGAAATGACGTGTGGGCATGTCGAGTGATTGGGAGTTGGGCGCCTAGGCGCCTAAAATTGGGTGCGGGGGTGCTGCAAACACCCGAACCGGGCATGTCGCGCCCATGCTCTGCAGGCACGGGTGTGCTGCAAGTGCTGATGCACCGCACCTGGGTGCTTCTGCGACAGCTGTGGGTGTTTCAGACTCCACAACATTACTTATTTCTATTGTGATTTACATTATTTTATATGGAATTTACTGTTTTGAATATTCGGCAGGAGAAATTAGTTGGGGAGAACTACTATTTGCTTCAGTCAGCTAAAGAGGCATATAGGTCCTACATATTAGCATACAATTCACACTCCATGAAGCTAATATTCAATGTTCACCATCTCAATCTTCAGGTACTTGAAGATAACTGCTTATATAACTACATCAGGTTTCTTTTTCAATGGTTCTCCAGAAAAATTTACAGTGAAGCTTGCTAGTTCTCTATTCTGAGTACTTGGTTGTTTGACATTCCCTGGATTTTATTTGCTGTGTCAATAAATTTTTCAAATGTGTTTCTTAATGAAATAAGGTTACTGTTTCGTGCTTGGAGTTTACTGCATGATACTATTATATACTTCTTCCTGCTTTTGTTTCATAAATACGAGTGCTATTATATAGTTTTTTATTCAAAAAATCAAAAAGTTTTTTAAGCCTGCATATGATTGATTGGAAATTTGCTTTGTTTCACAGGACGTCGCTGCATCATTCTGCTTCAGGTCACCCCCAAAAATAAATCTGAATTTGGAGAGTAGTGCATCCAAGTTTAGGAAGAAGATGCGACGAGTTAATGGCAATTTTACCATTCCATATAGGAATGTAGGAGCTGATAAGAGGCAGTTTACGAGGATTTAACAAGTTTCCAGTTAATCAAGCGTTCTGAACATTTAAAGAGAAGAAAAAGTGCAGCTGGATATTGCTAAATTGTAAAAGTTTTCTTACAGTGCTCATTTTTTTGGTGTTTTATGACCTTCGGCTGAAATTGATATCAGTCACTGAGTAATTAGTGTCATTTGAACGTTAAGAGTTTAACATGAAAGTTTGAATTAATTTATAAATGCAGTACAATTTTGAAGATTGTAATTCTGTATTGTTCTGTAAACCTTTTTATGATCTAGGAAATTTATAGTAGATGATGAGGACGATGAGGTTTTTGGTTGAGTGCTGGCTTGAAGAATAGTCATTTGTATGCAAACTCATCTTCTATTGATGATAGCCTCATGTATTTGTTACGCCTAGTGAAGTCTTAGTTCTTTGATTCCATCACCTTATTCATAACCACTTGTAAACTTCTCTCTTGGCTAATGATTTTATCTTTTATTGGCTATATGTGTAATCATTTTTCTATATTGAATTTTGCGGCTTGAATTAGTTTGCGATTTGTATATAATTTTGAAGAATCTGATTTTTGGTTTGGCAAACCAAAATTTGAGTATATGTTTAATCTGGATCTTCTAATATTTAGATATAAAAATGGTCCTGTATATGCTCTTATGGTCCTGTATAAAGATATTAATGCTGCTTAAATCAAGTAGAATTTTAGTATTACCAATTCTCTTGATTCTCTTGAGTTAATAGCTAATGGAATTAGTTGATCGCATCATGTTTTATGATAGATGATTTCAATGGTTATGAGTTGACGATTCTATATTGATTCAGTGGTTGTGTTTATTAGTTTTCTATTAGATGTATTGACTAGATTTTTTTTGTTGTTGGCTTTTTTCTTTTTCTCACTCAAGCTTGAGTAAAATTTTATGGCCAAGCAAAGACTTTTTTAACACGGAGAAATGAACCATAAATCAAAATTTGACGATACATTGAAAATTTTGATGGGCGGCTTGAGATTATTTTAATATTTTTGTATTTTTATAATCTCACCTGAGGCCGCACAATGCTCTCCCACCTACCACTTTCACGATTTCTCATATGAGGCCACACCGATCATTAGAAAGCCCTCTCATACCAAAAAATTATTGTATTTGGAGTCCAGTGAAAACTTGCCACGTGACAAGTAGACCCATATCTTTTAAAAATTGCTCGTAACCAGTGTATTACAGTAAAAAATTGCTCATAACCAGGTGGCAATTTTTACTGGACTCCGGATGCAAATTTACGTCTTGAGTCCAGATGCAACATTCTCTCCTCCCACCGAGCTGTCTTTAGGGTAAGGGAAACACTGAGCTCGCACGGAGCTCTCGCAATTTCTCTTTGGTCTTTCTTTGCTAGGGATTCCCGTTTGATTCTATGCATTTACTTCTCTAACACCTTAACTTTTATATGAAGCTTGATATGTATGCATATAAAACTTCATATTCATAATCAGATCATGATATGGGCAATCTAAAGGTGCATTACACTTTTAGATAGAGTACCTGAAACTTTTGGCTTCATCTTTTCAAATTGAACGCATTCAGTTATTGGATCTGAAACGGAGGTGTTAAGCAATGGACAGCCCGATGAACTTTCATGCTCCAAGAATCGCTCACAGCCTCTTTTACTGATGCTTCCAGCTTCTTAAGTGGAGAAGGCTTCAGAGCTGCAACCACTGACCCGACCATCTTCATCTTCTTCATCTTCACCAAACATCTCATCTTTCTCCACCAAGCTCTCCATACCAATCTCTAAAACAACAAAGCAAATTCAAAATAGCAGCGGCCTTTCAAAAAATACAAAGTGCGTAAGGTGTTATAGCATTATTGTACGGGTATTGTAAATGATCTTTCAGAAATCAATGCAACGTACTCCTGTTAAGGTCATTTGTAAATCATTTACAAATAGATTGGACAATTTTGCACTTCAAAAATCATGAGAAGAATCTTCCCAGTGCTCCAAACAAGCATGAGCTGTTGATGTAATCCTTGAATTCTCCCTCTACCATCACAAACTTGTCTACCGCGGATGCCAAGGTTCCATTCAAGCTCCCATCACCACCATGTCCCTGCAACTACTTTCCAAGCTTAATCATGTCGCTGCCCTTTATTCAGACATCTGACATTCATGACTAACTAGATTTTTCCAGCACACATAATGCAATTGAAGAAATAACTTGGCAGATCAATTGTTTAATACATAAATAAATAAAATATTAAATAATAGATAACACAACCTTGTTTTGCTTGTTCATATTTTGGTATTTTTTGATATTGATTTGAACCCAAATGTCAACATGGTTGAAAAATATATCAGCTGAATATTGAGAGATTCACATGTCTAACATCTAAACTTTTAGTCTTAGATGCATACCACCTTATCAGAAAGATTTCTGAGACAAGCAAAAAATTGAGTGGTATTTATGCAACATTGGGAGCAATGCTTTGAACCGGTAACAAATCTGAACAAGCAAAAAATTGAGTGGTAGTATCTCTGTGTCTAAATCTTCCAGAAGAATTGAGTGGTATTTCTGCAACATTGGGAGCAATGCTTTGAACCGGTAACAAGACACTAGCACTAGTTGCATCATTTCAAACCTACATGCTGCAAATGAGAAAGATTGATGTTCGATTCATTCACAATAGAGGTAAGATAGTGATTTCTGCAAGCTTTTGTAGATTTACTTACATACCGCTCAATTACCATGTATTCACATATCTAACATAAAGTATCGTAACAGCTGCTTCTGCATTGTTACCAGATCATATATTTCATTCATTGCTGGTGCATGAGTTTATCATGATAGACAAGCAGAAGGGCTAGTGAGACATAACAGACAGAAACAATTCATCGGTGTTATATTAATGTAAAAAGTAAAGTTTTGCTGTTAGATATGTAACTACATAAAAATTAAGTGGTATGCATGTAAATGTCTCCATTTTTAAGAATCAATCTACTTGGCCAGGTTTTAAAATTTTCTGAACCAAACCAACTTGCAACTAAGTTTTACCAACAAAGATCAAGGTACCATCTCATTTTATGATAATCAAATTAATCTTCAGCTAATAATTACAACACCATGCATGCAAACTTGACTACATAAAAGAAGCTTGGGTTATATATGAAATATAACAATCTATATAATTCAACATTGTTACCCACACACATGCAAAATGTCTCTCAAAACCTTGAGGAAAAGCTATGAAGACTTCATTGAAGAGTATAGCCAAAAGGAAAACCACTCAACACGCTCATCTCCCACAAACCTCTCCCACATCATGAGAGTTGTGAAAGTCATTGTGAGAATATGTGTGTGAGAGAGAGAGAGAGTCAGAGATAGAGAGAGAGAGAGAGAGAGAGAAGGAGACTAGCAAAGAGGGGAATGCAAGATATAAAGAGAGATTTTAGTGGTCGTAAGGGAATGATAATGTCTAATCTTTGAAAATACCCCGTCCATTGTTATGATTTAGAAGGTGAATTTACTGGTCTATTGTGGTAGGGTTGATGATTGTGCCCAACTTTTAAATTAGGGTGATAATTACTAAAATCTTATTTAACTCAAAATTATGTTGATTTTTCTCAACATAAGTGAGCCGTATGTCTGCTTAGAGGGGTATTTGGCTGCAACTAGGATTTAAGTTAAATAGAATTTAGTAAAATCAGTTTTAATAAAACCTAGATGCTATTAAATTCAGATTAGTGTTCGGTTCAGTTAACATTAAATTCATTTAAATCCATTTAACATGTTTGGCATAAAACTGGATTTAATGCAGCGCCAAGTCTATCTAACCCATTTTTTGTGTTTGACAGGATTTAAGTTAAATCTATATGTACATCTTATCTTGCATCATGCACATTTGTAGATCACTGATTAGAGAAGGCAGTATGCTGCTCCAATAATTGACGATGAGAACATGGTTTTCTGCCATTTGATTCTCTTTGAATGGTTTGATTTGTGCCTAAACAATTGACTATTTAATTAATTTTGGGATTTTATTAATTCCTAAGAGAATTTTTATGTCTAAAAAAAATTTAAACTTTAAAATTATGAAACTAATTTTTTTAAATATTACTAAAAAAATATATTTTGCTGGATTAATAATATTTATATAATTATTTTAATAGTTTAAGATCTATTAAGTCTATTATAGCAGCTAAATAAATAATTAAAATACAAAATTAATCAGGAGATTAATATGTCATTATTTGTAATGAAATCTTCCACTTTTTGGCATACATATAAATTTCATATATTTCAACATTAAAAAATATAAACATACTCGCATAAATGTTTATAAGAAATTATAAGGCTTTAAAACATTATCATTAAGCAATATAAAAAATATTTCTCCGAAGAATTTTTGAAATTTATGAATATTTATGCTACTTATTTTTCATGCGGTTGTAACCCTTAAAAATCATTTTAAATTTAACTTATTAATGAAAATATTTAAATATTTTTATTGTTAATTTAGAGATTCAAACACGTGTCCGTTTTAAATAAAATGTTTATTTTTTTTCTGTAAATCATTATTTTAAACTCATTAGTTTGTATAATGATGTAATAGGGAATTAGCCTTACATCATATGCATGTGCATCATTACATGGCTTAGAACTATGGTATGATCTTTATATGGCTATAGTAAAATTTTGTTTTAGAGAGACTTAAAATGATAAAATATTGGGGATATATATAGATACTATAATATATTTGTTATTCCTGCTTAATACTATATTATTATTGTTGATTTTATTTTATTGCTTCAAACATAACACTACAGGATTTATGTCATTTAGTGTCAGAAAATCCGATGCTAAAATGTAGAAAATTCAATGCTAAAATGTGAAAAATCTGACTTTAACAGAGTTTAGCGTCGGATTTTCGTCATCTAAGGCATTGATATTAAAAGCGAGGTAGGCAATGCAATTAGCGTCGAAATCGGTCGACACTGATTGTTTGCGTCGGAATCAACATCGGAAACTTAACATCACTTTTGCGTTGACAATTTTCAGATGTATATTTGTTTCATTTTAGCGTCGGTTTGTATCAAAGTGCGTGGAACAATTGAAGGGTTAGCATCGGAATTACCGACTCAAAATTGTAACACAAAAAAAAATTAAAAGCACGATCCGATTTTATCGACAATGAAAAAGAACATAATGTAACAAATATTAATCTAAATTCTCAAAAGTGAAGAGAAGCTTGAAAAAGAGAAAAATATATAGGATTGAAAACAATCCAAATGAAAAAGAGAAAAGAAAATAAAGAAAAAAAATACAAAAGTGAAGAGAAGCTTGAGGAGATGTCTAATCAAAAATTAGCTTTACTGGACCTACCTAAAGGGAAAACCTAAATACATCCCTGAACTTATATTTATGGATTAGATCTTTTAGCAGTAGTGTTCTCATGAAGTTCCTATCATTTAATATTCTAAGTGACTTAATATTACAACATATAGTCATTCTTGAAATGAATAGAAAACTAGAACTCTTAAACTTGATGACTAGATGATCTTGTACGTACATAGTTAATTTAATTACTTGAATTTTTTCTGAAAATCTCACTATGGTATTTACTTAAATCAAACTTATAGTATTTCTGAATTAAACTTTACTACAATAGATCATAACTTTTATGTAGTACTAAAATTACTTGAGGACAAGTAATAGTTAAGTTTGGGGGATTTTGACCAAAGGAAAATATGTTGAGATTTTCATACCTATTTTACACTGTTTTTGATGATATTGCACTTTAAAGAAGGATATTTTTGATGTTT
>NW_018164884.1:209033-209478 GCF_001263595.1 Phalaenopsis equestris
TTTCATTTTACTTTTCTTTTGTAATGAGTAGAATTCATGTTTAGGATTTTGTGATGCATGTTAGAAGCGAATTTAATTATCAATTTGATGATTTTTACTTGCACTTTATTTACATTACAATAAAGGCCTGTTGTAGTGTTAGAATTAGTTTTAATTGCATTAAGTCCCGAGAGGCCTGTGTAATTCTCAATAAAGTAGAACCACATTCAAATTCCATGGATGGTTAAGTTCATGGGAGCTGAGTGCAAATAAATAGAAAAATATACTTTGATGGGTGTAGAATTGAAGATTTTAGGGTGACAGACTAAAATCTCCTATTCGATCCTATTGTTTGAGTACTGAAGCGAAGATGTTAGCCCTCAGGCGAGGGGAACATGGGAGCTCCGAAGTGAGAGTCGGTTTCCCCCCCACCCAGGCACAGGATCAGGAAAAAAACATAGAAATA
>NW_018164884.1:209751-211094 GCF_001263595.1 Phalaenopsis equestris
TATTACTTGAGCGATACATATACTTGCGTTTGAAATTGTGACTTTACAAAATTATTATAAATATATAAATCTGGGTTCATAAATTCTTGCATATTAAAAGTTGCATCAAGTTTTTGGCGTCGTTGTCAGGGATTTAAATCTTTTAGCAGCGGTATCAAATTCTTGTATTTTTAAGCATATATAAAGTCGTTGTTAAGTTTTTTGCGTCGTTGTCGGGGAAGCTTCAGTAAGAACTTTGGGAGAATTTTAGTTGAATTAATTAGGCTTAGACTTGGAAAACTGTAGTGTCGTAAAAATTATTTTGTGTGAAAAGTGTTTTTATATGAAAAAATGTTAAAAAAAATTGTTGTTATGAAAAATAAGGTGTTCGTAAAAATGTTTTGTTGTGTTGAATATATTTCATCTATTATTTATTTAATTGTTAATGTATTGTTTGTTGTGTTGCGTATGCGAAACAAGGGATCTGCAGGACTTGTGCCTTATGATCCCGAGTTTGTAGAAAAGAAAAAAAAAATACAAAGAGCACTCGAAAAACTAGAAATGGAAATGGAAAACATTCAAAATAATAACTTGGAAATTCACATACTTCATTGAGGGATTACGTAAATCCTACGACAGATGAAATTCACTCAAGTATACAAAACCCTGTCTTAGAAGCTGACTCATTTGAAATAAATCCTGAGATTATCCAACTGGTGCAGAACAATCAGTTTGGGGGAACACCTTTGGAGGATCCCTATTTACATTTATCAAATTTTATGGAACTTTGTGCTATATTTCGTTATAACAGTATGTCAAACGATGTTGTCTGATTATGACTTTTTCCTTTCTCAATAAGGGATAAGGCTAAAATGTGGTTATACTCATTAGCACCTAGCTCTATTAAAAATTGGGAGGAGTTAACTCCGAAATTCCTAACTAAGTATTTTCCACCTTCAAGGACTATTAAACTTAGAAAAGATATTATTTCATTTTGTCAGTATGAAGAGGAATCAATATACGAAGCCTGAGAAAGATTTAAGGAACTCCTAAGAAAATGTCCACATCATGCTCTGCCTGATTGGTTAATCATTCAAACTTTTTATAATGGGTTAGTAGAATCCCTTAAGTTCATAATTTATGCTGCTGCTGGTGGATCATTAATGTCAAAACCATTTGATGAAGCGTATGCGTTAATTGAAAATATGGCTGCAAACGAATTTCAATGGCCCTCTACAAGGGTAAATCTTATAAAAGTAGCCAGTGTTTATGATACAAATGAGATTTCAATTCTTGCATCTCAAGTTGCCGCAATATCAAAGAAGTTGGACCAATTTGGAATGAACCAAACTCAATTTACTCCA
>NW_018164884.1:215857-216099 GCF_001263595.1 Phalaenopsis equestris
CGATAAGTCTTTTGATGCTTAATCTCTTTTACACTTCTTGATATTTTTGAATGAGATTGCACTTTAAAGGAAGGTTGTTTTTATGTTTATTTTGTAGGGCTATCTGCTATGAACACAACGCAACTGGAATGGGGCGAAACATAGCTAAAACGGAGCCAATCGATGGAGCTACGTAGTCTGCTCGCCGACGGCGCCAAAACGGCGCTGACGGCGAGATTTACCCGAGAAGACCGAAAAATGAT
>NW_018164884.1:216132-216430 GCF_001263595.1 Phalaenopsis equestris
GCCGGCGCCCCGGGGCCCACCGACGGTGCTCGGGACAACTATGGACCGACTTTTGACGGTTATGGGCCGAAATTCAACGTATTTGGACATTTTTTAAAAGGGTTCTTGTGGCAACTCTTCAAACTTAATCCCTACATTTTAAAAGAGCAAATTTAGGTTAGAAAAAGGGGATGTGTGAGAGGAATGTTAGGAAAAGTGTGGAGAAAGTTTAGGGTTTCTAGAATAGGAGTAGAAATGTAGATTTCTACCCTTTTGGAGAGATTGGAGAGGAGATTTTTAGAGAATTTGTAAGGAGATG
>NW_018164884.1:217632-221336 GCF_001263595.1 Phalaenopsis equestris
GATTTAAATCTTCTAACAGCGGTATGAAATTCTTGTATTTTTAAGCATATATAAAGTCGTTGTCAGTTACCGGGCCATTTTTTATTTTTTCTTATGTCTCCACCATGTGACGTGATTTTATTGGACTCTGGATATTTCTCTACGTTAAGAGTACCCATAAAATAATTTTCCATGGCAACACTAACTTAAATGTCTAAATCGGTCTACTTGATGAAAGAATATTATAAAATAAATAACATATATATCTCATAATTCATAATTGTGCTCACTCGATATTAATGACCTGGTTGTGACAATGATTACCTAGCGATTTTTAGTTTCAAATGACTAAATATATATTTAAGAATTAATTTGTTTAAACTTTTTTTTTTTACTTCTCTCTCCCACTCTCTCCTATTATAATATATATATGTATATATAGATATTTGTTTAATTTTTATTTTTTTCCTGGAGCTGTTACGGCGCTCTGGTTTATGAAAGATTCATACCAACGGCGCATGGATAAATGTATGTTCCTTCTTATCTTCACCGTTCAACAGAACTTTCAATCAATTTTTTTTTTAAATTAAGCCCACCAAAAGATCGGACGGTGCATATATTTCTGCATATGCCGTCCAAATTTTCTACCACAATGCTTTTCACGGACGCATGAATAAACTGGAGCTCACAATTATGTCCTCTGAATTTTTTGATGAGCAATGTATACATGACAAATACTCTCTGTTCATAAAATAATTACAATACATAGCTAATACATATATTGTACATAGTTTCATTCAATTAAAATTATGTATGCTGTTGGGACCTAAAAGTTTGCATAAGCTCAATGCTTGTCTATGTTAGAAATAACGCTTGAGCAGCATAGCTTGTATGCCTTTCACTCCATTTGAATTCATTTGTTTGTTTCAGCACTTTTTCATGTAAAAACTAGCTCAAGAAATAAAAATAATAATGAAATTTAATATTTTTTAAAATTAATAAAGATTACTTATTTAATTACTTTATTAATCGGAGAAAAATTTAGTAGAATATGATCAATCAAAAGTTTTTCCACATTGGCTCACCTAAAAAATTATTTATATTCAAATAAATGGAACACAAAATACTTAAATAAGCTGAATAATAGCTATAGATAAAGATCAAATTTTTTGACAGCCCTGAACTGGGCATCAATTCCACAAGTAAATATTTCATACACGGAATGGTCCGAATGAACCAAACAGGTCGGATAAATAGAAAAGAAGGAGAAAGTTCCTCAACCAGGGTTCAATAACAAAAAGAAAAGGTCAAAGCTGAATACATAACGACTACGAATGCTGAAACGGCTATAAATGACTTCAAAACAGAAGGCCTCCCAATGCAAGAATGGAGAATAGGGGAGATGAGCTTTATACAAACAAAAACCAAATTAAACCTGATTTCTTCACGGCCTTTATGTGATCAAGATTCTCTTCAGAAGAAACAACGTTGATTAAGTTACACCAGAATCCACACTTTATAACGATGTTTGTGAGGGATTCATGGATGAAGATCAAAATTAATTAACACTTGTGAAAGAAGGAAAAGCGATAATAGATATAAAGAAAGAAAAAGATCCTCAATGATATTTAGGATTCATATGAAATAGCAGAGATCCAAAAAAAACAAAAATTCTCATAAATTGAAATACAAAATCTCTCCCAAACTGCAGGAAGAGTAGGGGGAAAAAATAAAATATAAAAAGGGTAACTTTCCGGTTCCACAAATCCATAATTTACAGTAGTAAGAAAAAAATCACAGAACGCCTCGCATCTTTTCAAGGATCAAACCGTAGAAGAAACAAATAAAACCAAGAAGAGGGGATCATTCCGCATCTAAAAAAAAATGCAATTTTCTTAAAGCGATACTGTTGAAGTTTCTTCGTTGAATCAGGGACGAACTCACTTTAATGGGGGTTTATTACAGTGAAAAAGCCAACTCGCCCAACGAAATCCAATGAACATCAGGACATCTGAAATCTCCTAGTCGTCTCCTAATAAGATCAAGTTTCAGCAATCAACTCCTTTTCACCTCTGCAAAACAAAGAGAAAACCCGTCAGATCTCTCTCCATAACTTAAAAAGTACGAAAGAGGAAGAAGAAGTTCAATGAAGAAACAGCGGCAGAAGTTATCATCTCACTCACCAATTTTGTATAAATCTGGACTTACTTCAGTTAACAATGATCCGGGGAAAAGAGCCTGAAAACAGTTACAGAAGAAAAAGAAAAATTAGTTCCGATATACTCCGATGAGGCGCACAGATTTCGTAGAATAGAAACACATATAAATTCAAAATACAGAACAGATAATCATCTGCATCCGATTTTCTTACATCGAGCTGCCTCTGCAGATACCTAGCCCTCTTCTTCGGCCTCCGCAGGGGCTTCGTACCCTTCATCACAACAAAATCCTCCTCGATCTCTACCTTCGAAAGGGGAATCGAGAATTTACGCCTTTCCGCCTTCTCAAACCCCTTCGATCTCGATCGAAGCATCCTTACCGGGTTAATAATCTTTTCTTGATTGAGAGGAGAAGAAATAAGCGAGGGAGATGGCGATCTAGGAGATGAAGGATTCGAGTTCTGTCCGATCTCCCCCGGAGCATTGCAGGGAGGTCTCCTGGTTCTCAAATTCCACGGTCTCAACGAAACAGCTGCAGCCGGCGTAGATTCCTCATCCTCCTCGCCATGAATCCTTCGCTTCTGTCCTCGAATCCGTAAAGGCTTCCTCAACGGCGATGGCGCCGACTGTCGAGTTTCGTCAAGCGAAGGCGATAAGGAGCGCCGCATCGCTGGCTCGATCACCTCGGCTGTCGACCCGCTGGATAAATTGACGCAGCGTAAAAGCCTCTGGTTCCGCCAGCCGAGGCTCGGTAAGGAGAAGTTATGAAGGCGGGAGTTCGAGCCTCCACTCTTCGAAGTCGACGGCGAAGTGCGATTCTCCGCCATCGCCGATGGTTCCCTCCGAATCCTCGATTCAGCTTCGGCCGCGATCACCATCTCCGGCAACCAATTTCTCCTCCGCTATGCAAGAAGAAGTGGAGAGAGGGGTGGGGAGGGGGGGAAGAGGGAGATTTTGTGTTTATTTCGCTCCAGAAGGGCTTAAGTTATCTTAAACCAGAGCGGAGGTTTCGTTAAGATGGCGAGGCATGGACGGAGATCCGAGTTACGCATAGAAATATTATGCGCTTTGACTCATAAAACTGATTGTTTTAATTCCTGCCGTCAGATCTAAATGATCGTTGGCTGATCCAAAAACTTAAGGAACTTGACGGGCGCTTGTCACCAGACTATTGGAGGGCAATTTTTTTCAAAATATCATATTAATTTTTCTAATAATTAAATTAATTTCAGCATTTACATAAATAACACTTACTTCTTATATATTTATATATCTAACTTCTAAATATTTATCTTTATGTAAATAGCACTCACGTTTTCTATATTCCATCAGCATATCATTATTACTGATTTATATATATATATATATATCTATATATATGTCGCATTCCTTGTCGAGTTGGTAGACAGGGTCGCTGTAATTCCCCTCTGATAAGAGTTCGATCCTTATCGTGGTGAGTGGGGGGTCGAATTATGACATATGGCGTGAGCTCTCATTATGGGGCCGGATTGCGCATGAGAAATTGATATTTGTGCCTCTGCCAAATATCGTTTTCCTTCTTATATA
>NW_018164884.1:221498-229541 GCF_001263595.1 Phalaenopsis equestris
ATATATATATATATATATATGTTTTTTATGAAAACAATATAATATAAATAAAAATATATTATTTGAAGTGTTCAATATATAAATAAATAAGCAATACAAGATATGCGTGTAAATCCTTTAAAATTAAAACCTACCTAATCATTCTTGCAGCAACCATGCTATTTAAATTTTTTTTCCAATCATATATAATTATAATTATATATTTTAAAATTAGATAAAATAAGGAATTTGCTAATATAAAGTAACTATAACTTTAATACCAAAAGCCACAATGATTGAGTTAATTGAGTAAACTTTTCAAGATTAATTAATTGCCTTCATAGTTAATTTTATATGAATTGCTACTTTAGATAAAATTAATGAAATTTATTAAATTCATTTTATTTTTTAATTGCATTATTAAAAATATTTAAATTTTAAAAAGTGGTAAATTTATAAAACTTTTGGCAGATTTACATGTATATCATAGTTCTCATATATTTCTACGTATAATATCTAAACTATGATATTTACTTATAATCTCATCAAAATTTATACATGGAAGAATATGTTTTATTTTAAAAGATTCAATATTAAATTTATAAGGATTTGAGTGTTGTATAAGTATCAAAGTTTATATTTGTTGCATGCCGGAAGATTCGAGGTGGAAGAGTGATAATTTAACTTCTAAGTGTTGTACGAAAATCCAACACACACAAATATAATATAAAAGTAGAGAAGAAGCCTTTAAAGTTTTGTATGTGGAAAGATCTAGAAAGGGAAAAAAAATGATGTGGTTTGCTTAGTCAAAGTAATCCATTATATGAATGTAAGTATATGGGTTTGCACATCTTCTGAATTAGAAAAGATGGAATTATAATGCTGATAATTAGAAATGTGCAATAATCATCCAGCTTTAATAGTTGTAACTGGGCTATAGTAAATGTAGTTCTTAGAGATAATAACAAATAGTAGGTCGCATAGGGTGTAGTTGGTATCTACAAAAGCAATAATTACCCATAAAGGCCGTAATCGATGGTTGTAATATTTTTTTGTTGGCCACAAACGCCGCAATTAGATACTACAATAAGGTTAGTTGATTGTGGAGGCTATAGTTAGAAATTGTAGTAGCAGTTGGCCACATAGTCGTAGTTGGTTACATAGGTCATGGTTGGTAGTTGTAGTAGCATTAGTTGACCATCAAGGCTGTAATGGGCTGTAGTTGGTAGCTGAAACAGTGTCGATTGGCCACAAGGATCATGGTGGGAAGTTGCAGAGGTAACTGACCACATAGACCTTAGTTGATAGCTACAGGGTGTTAGTTGACCATAAAAGTTGTAGTGGGAAGTTGTAGCAAAAACTAGCCACATAGACCATAGTTGGTTAAAAAGGTCACAATTTGAGGCTGGAATAATAATTAGTTAGATAGGTCATAGTTGAGCACGTAAGCCTTCGTTGGTAGCAGCAATAACATTAGTTCAAGTGAGGTGCCACCAAAGTTGGTGGTTGTAAGAGTATTGGTTGGCCATATATTTCGTAGTGACAAGTTGTAATACTGGTAGTTGATCACATAGATCATCGTGGAAGCTATGAAAACTGTTAGCCTAGTGGTCGTAGTGGAATCTTGTAGTGGTAACTGACCACATAGGCCGTAGTGGATCACTGTAAGAGCATAAGTTGACCACAGATGTTGTAGTAGAAGATTGTAATGATAATAATTTGTTACGCAGGTCATAGCGGGAAGCTACATTATCAAATGGTCTCATAGGTTGTAGTGGGTCACTCCAAGAGTGTTAGTTGGTCACAGAGGGTGCAGTGGGCCCCTTAGGTTCTATTAGGAAGCTATAATACTAAATAGCCACACAAGCCTTAGTGGGCCACTACAATAGCATCAATTAACCACAGAGGTCTTAATTGAAAGTTGTGATGATGCCACTTGACCACATAAGCCGTAGTTAATGCTATTAGTTGGTGCTGCAACCTACCCTTTTTGTAGGTCTTAATATTTTATGCCACATAAAGCACTTATCGGTATACGACATATAAAAAATTTTAAGAGTCTGGAAAAATTTATTTCATTTTGAATATGATGGTTATAAGTGGTTGTGGCGAATAGTTATTGTCAGATCTGTAATCCAGCGTTATAAGCTATATTAAATTCAGGAAACTTAGCAACACCACTTTTGTGATCCTTCATAACACTATATTCAAGATACTAGATGAGCCACCAAAATCTGAGACAACAAATAGTAGAAAAGCATTAGGATGATCCAACAAAATTTTTTACGTGAAAAAACACTAGAAAGGGAAAAAACTATAGGGCTCTTTCCAGCCAAAGTATTGCATTATATGAAGTACATTGGTCCACAATTCTCTTGAATTAAAGAAGACAAAATTAAAATGTCGACAATTACATTTGTATAATAGCCATCCAACTTTAATAGCCATAATAGGGTTACAACTGATGTTGTTCTTGACAATAATAATGATTGTGGGCTGCAAATGTCATACTTGGTTTCCACAAATGTATTAGTTAACCAAAAAATACTCTAGTCGATGGCTATAATAAGATCAATTGGTCATAGAGGTCATAGTTTGAACTGTAATAATGTCAGTTGGACGCATCAGTAATAGTTGGAAACTGTAATAGCAGTTGGCTACATAGTTGTAGTTGATCACATATGTCATGGTTAATAGCTGCAGTAGCATCAGTTAGCCATATAGAATATTGTGGGGAACTACATAAGTAATTGACCACAAAGGTTGTAGTTGGTAAGTGCAAGACCGTCAATTGGCCACAAAGGCCATAGTAGGAAGTTGTTGAAGAAATTAGCCACATTGGTTGTACCTAGTAGTTACAAGTGCGTCAGTTGGCCATAAAGGACATAATGGGAAGCTGCATTAGGAATTTACCACATATGTTGTAGTTGCTTATATAAGTCATAGTTAATCAAATAGACCATATCTAAAGGTTGCGGTAGCAGTTAGCTAGATATGTCATAATTGTTCACATTGATCATGATTGGTAGCTGCAATATCATCAATTAGCCTAATATGACATTGTAGTTGGTATTTGTAAGAGCAATTGTTGGCCATAAAGGCGGCAGTGGAAGGCTGCAGTAAAAACAGTTGAGCACATAGGTAATAGTGGGAAGCTGCAGTAATAATTAGTCACATAGATCATAGTAGATCGCCGCAAGACGTTAATTGACCACATAGGCTATAGTGGAATGTTGTAATGAAAACATTTAACCACATAAATCATATTGAGAAGCTAGATTAGTAATTAGTCACATATGTTATAATAGGTAGCTTCAAGAGTGTTAGTTAGCCACATAAATTGTTGTAGAAGACTGTAATAACAACAATTAGTCACGCAGAACATACTTGGAAGCTACAGTAGAAACATGCCACATCAGCTATAGTGGGTCGGTGCAAAAACATCAGTTGGCCATAAAAGCTACAATGGAAGGTTTTAATGACATCAGTCAACCACATATGACGTAGTGGGTCATTGCAAGAGCATCAATTGGTCGTATAGATCATTGTTAGAGCTACACTGGTTGGTGGCTAGAACCCTTCTCTAAAGTTTTGTTATTTAATTTAAAAAAAAAACCCTTATAAGTATATGCCATATAAAAATATTCAGGAGTTCGGAGAAATTCATTATTTTTTGAATATGGTGGTTGTAAGTGGTTTTCACCAGTAGTTATAATCAGATATGTAATGTGGAGTTATATGGTACATCGTGTTCATAATGCTTAGCAATATTACATTCAAGATCTTTCGTAACGGCATATTCATGATACTTTATTACATTGTATTTATGATACTTTGTTGTACAATAGAGTTCTCTAATGGAGACAAGCAGGGGGTGGCTGACATTAGTTGACGATCGTAGACGGGTGGTGGTCGACGGTAGCAGGTGACTATGGAGGTCGGAAGTTATCACCGGATCTTTAGTCCAGAAGAGCACATGAATTTGACTCGTGTTATATATATATAGGCTTTAAGAGAGAGACATTTTTAGTCATTCGACGAATAACTCAAATAAACACCTAATCGAATGTTCCACATCGATTCTTCTTGATTATAGGAGTATTTTGATGATTTTAGGGCCTTAATAACCATAAATTCAAGTAATATCAGGCTTGCTAAATTCCTCTTGTTGAGGCACTCATTTTGACTATAGATAAGTCAAATTTGGAGTTCATTTGACTCTCCAACGACTACCCAAACCCTTCACATGTGGTTCGATGGCTTGATCCAAACTTGTTTGCACTTTGATTGAACCAATTTTGGTATCATTGGGTTCTTCTTCTCAAGACGGACAATTTGATTACAAGCTTGCTGAAATCATAGCTCTGGATAATTTTATGTTGAATTAGAATATTTTCAAGTCAAAAAATACCTCGAGGTTCATGTCAATTATTAAAATTTTGTGATGACATATAAATATGAAACCACAAAAAGAATGTGTGGTGTCTTCTTAAATCCCCCAAAAGCTTTTATACTTTTATAAATATATCAAAATTAAAACATAAATTAAACTAAAACATTTTATTTCAATTTTTTTTTTCAACGTGAGTATTTAATAACTTGAGAAACAAGAATTTCCCTTCTTTATTTTTTCAATGGAAATAGATAAATCAACAACGTGTTTTTGAAATATTTGACATATATTCATCATAAAATTCATTTGATTTTAGAAGCATCTATAATTAAATTTAGAGTCTTCTGACCCTTAATTTCAACCAACTAACAGCCAAAATGAGCACAATGATAAAAGGGCATTTAACGAGTCTAAGATTATTAAATTCTGAGATCACTAAGCTTGATAAATACCTAATGATCGGTTCATGATCAATGGAGCATCATTGGTCATTTGATATAATGCTTAGATTTGACTTAAATAAACAAAATATCACTCAAAAAATTATAAATAGACTTTCATTTTTTATATAAATAAAGTAAAATTTAGAGAGAGCTTAAAGATCTAAAAAGTTTTAGAGATTAGTCTGATGATAGATACCAACAATTACTTTTTAGCGACAATTATCGGCCGACTATCATTGCCCGTTCGCCTTTGCTCGATCATCGTCACTAGACCATCATCATCCCAACTCGGTCTTTGGCTCTCATTGCTCGAAGCCATTGCTCGACTAACATCGCCTACCCACTATTGTTTTTTTTTTTTCTTTTTTTGACATTAGCATTGGGCGACAACATGACCCGAAGATGGTGAGTGCAGCCGTATAAGATGAGCATAGAGTTTATGCGACATGAGCTTGATTTGTGAAGTAGCACAAGAAGATGAAGTGCTAAAGGATTATAATTAGGATAGCCCTCACTTTAGAATGAGAGATACAATAAATATTGAAAATCATGGAGATGGCTAAATATTATTATATCCGGCTGCCCCTAGAGATGAAAGTAGTGAAAATTTGGAGGTGTTATCACAGATAACAATAAATAGTTATTGAGAAAATCTCCGTCTTAAACGAAGGTCGGACAAAGCATCAATGCCAAAGGGGAAGTCATCTAACAGATCTTTCATTTATTCATGCTGCATGGTGGCCAATTTTTATCATTTTTTTTTGTCGTGAAATGGTCTCCTTTCTGAGAGAAAACTAGTACAAAAGATGAATTTTAATTTTATCATTTATGGTGGTTAATATAGTTCTTTTTTTCATTTTTTTTCGACCAACACGCAGAGTGGAGCCTTTCTGTAAATAGTCAAGAACGATCAATTGGTGGCTAGAGAGTTGGGGACTAGTGAAGTCATGCTTTTCACTTTGTTAGATGTTGAGAACATGAAAGAGAGGTGGGGTATTTTTTATTATTGTTTCATGACATAAAGTGAATGTCGATTCTTTCTTAAGCCTCAAGCTCTTCTTCCCCTCTCATGAGAGGGGTAAGGCTTTATTTATAAAGTTCTGAGTGCAATTAATGCAGGAATATGATTCACTTTAATCAGACGACTTAGAAAGTTTTCCTCGTCGAATTATATTTGATTAACATTTGAGTGCCTTAATGATGTCGAATTGACTGACCCGGGGCTCGTTGAATTTGTCTTATCAAGCCGCTCGATTTAATTATAGACTCGCCAAAATCGACATTCGTTTGACATTCCAAATATGTAAATGCGATTTAATGGCTTGATCTGGGTTTGATTTGGTTCAGATTGGACCAAATTTGATAAAATTGGGTTCTTCTTGTCTAGTCGGTTAGTTTGATTGTAAGTTTGTTGAAATCGGAGTTCAGGATGACTTTTTATTGATGTTTGAATATTTCTTACCCAAATAGACAACTCGTCATCCATATTTTGCCTTGTGTCGGATGATGAAGATTTGTTAGAGGTGTAACAATTATATAATATTTTTTAATTATGTAAGTATGTTAATAACATGAGTATTCATTTCATCAAATGAACATTTTAACTATATGAAATAGAAAAATTTGTAATCCAAATACTCATTCTGATAAAATATGATTTTGAATGATACAAAATATTTCAATAGCTTAGATGGTTTTTGTTGTTGGAGATTTAGTTTCAATTTAATTGAAAGAAGATTGAATTTTTATCAGATAAAATATGAACTTTGGTTGACCAACATTATAATGTTTGACTAGAACTTATGATAACTGCTAGCTTAAGTAAAACTGCATTAAGAAAACTAAAGATTCAAGTAAAATCAATATTTTCACCTAAAACCTACAAATATTTTTGAATTTCTCCTTTAATTAGTTCAAAATAAAATAGATTAATTTTGATTTAATATCTCTAAAATCAAGTAAAAAACAATCAAAACCTAAACTGAAGTAAGAACAAATAGGCTTGAAAATCAATTTTTATATTTTAAAAGATAGTTAATGGGCGCATCATTTCTTTTAAAGTCATTTCTTTTAAATGTCTCTAGCTACCGTGACGGAGAGGAAGACCTCCCATCCATTGGACTGCTATCACAACCATCACATGTAATTTATTTGACTTCGTTTGGTAGGATCAGCTCATCAATAGCCTCAAGATAGAAAAATATTAATCTTTAAAATGCTTTTAAAAAAAAGCTATCTTTATAGTAAACTTTTAGTGTAAAAAAATACTTCTTTTTTTTAGGAAAACATCTGGAAGCATGTCCAAGAGAAAACTTCGATGGAAATGTAGTAGTGAATAGGGTTCTGACTAGAAAGACCCAATAAAGGTAAGTGATAGACAATATCTCCACTTAAATCCTAAGAAGGCAAGCTCATGAGAATGATTCAATGAGAAATTAGATGTGGACATGCTTTTTCTATAAAGACTCCATAAGAACAAGTAATGAATAAAGTCCGCACTCAAAAATTTTAGAAGGCGAAAAGTCTTAAAAGATATATATACATTAAAAATCTCAGTAAGCTATAAGTCTAAAATAGTACAAGCGCCTCTAAAAATCTCAGAAGGTAAGAAATCAAGGAGATACAAGTACATCTAAAAAGACATATCAAAAACTAAAAATCTCAAAATATTAATTAAATCTTAGACGTTACAAGTACATCACTAAATCTTAGAAGAATGAGATCGTCGAAAGGTACAAATATATCTAACAACTCGCAAAAAATTATACGGACTTAGATGTTATAAGAATGTTAAAAAATTTTACAAGGCACTAGTTCCAAAAGGTATACAATCTTTTTTTGAACATTGAATTAGTGCTTTCTTTGATTACCAGTTTCTTTAATTATTGAAAAAAAATTGAATTGACATGCATCCCGATAGAGTTCAAAGTTGCCATGTTTTCGTTGAGGGGCAATATGCATGCTGCAATAGATTAGACTTCTAATGAAAACTTATACTATGAAGACTAAAACTATTCTTATTTGGATGATAAAAACATAGAATTAAACTCTTGCTTTGATGCTAATGGTCCATTAATTAGCAACATTTTGTTCAGTATTTTGAACTTCACAAGGAAATTACATTCACTTCCACTCTAGCTTGTCTCTAATATCATCAAAGCCAATGCCAATACTTGACATCACTAATATCAATATTTTATATAAATATCATGATGAAAATTTAGTATG
>NW_018164884.1:229641-231551 GCF_001263595.1 Phalaenopsis equestris
TTTTTTTAAAAAAATAAATGCATTTTTCATGTAAAACATAAGATGTCATTTATGTAAATATTGTGTCATATATAAACACATAAAATTTGAGTGGTATGTATCTAAGTCTTCTTATTTTGAAAGCTTATTTATTTAAATATATTTTTTAATTACTTAGTTATATCACCATTTAAAATGATAACTCAATAAAATAATATCAATTCATTTTCGTGTTTAACTAGGATTAGATTATAAAAATACACTCTGATATAATGTAATGAGAAATAACCGCAGTATTTACAGACGACAGTTACAAACCCTAAAATTCCCGTCAAGCGCACGACACGTGCGCAGCGCCAGCACATTCAAAATGACCCTAAACAAACCGATCTTTTCACCCAAAGCTACACCCACACCTCATACTACCATCAAATTTTCCTCACAATCACAGGGTGCGGTTGGGCCGCGGCGGCCAAAAATTTCCCTCCAACCATCCATTCTCCGTCGCGCCTCGTCAGCCGGCACGTCATATAAAGGCCCGACGCGCGCATCCCAGTTTTATCGTAATTCCCAAAATACCCTCATCCTCCCCCACCCATGAACAATATATATACTCATTATTCTTCTTTTATTATCATTGCGAAGAGTTTCACCGGCATTCTCTCTAGCCGCCGGCTCCTCAAAACCCGAGCGACTCAGCGGCCTTCGCCAATCAACTTCCGCCGTGTGATTCAGATCGGTTAGGTTACTTTACCCTGCGCATGGTTGCTTCTTTGATTCCCTTCTCGTCATGGCGGCTACTGCAACTCAGCGAGGTAAGTCCCAATCTAACCTTCTTCATGGCGATTTCTCATCGCCGGTTTTGAAGACATGGGGAAACCAGAGATTTATCCGGTACGATGGCGTGGAGGGGAAAGAAGAGGGAGTTGCCGGAGAATACAGATCGGCCTTTCCGGCGCCGTCGCCGGTGAGGGTTTTTACCCAGCGACTCCCTCGGATTGGAGCTCCGAAGGTTGACTACATCGAAGACGATTGTGGGTTGGAGGAGCTCAGGGAAAAGCTGATGGGACACCTTCGGGAGGCCGCCGACAGAATGAAACTTGATATTCCTCCGATCAAACCGGCCGGCGCAACGGCGATGGAGCAGGGGCCGTCGTCCTCCGCTTTTGAGACGGCGATCCCGTGGACTCTAAGAACGAGGAGGGTTCCGAACATCCGACTGAGAACGGTGGCGAGTGGGAAGAAGGAGAAGCACAAGTTCTCCATCTCGCTTTCGAAAGAGGAGATTGAAGAGGATGTATTTGCCCTAACTGGATCTCGGCCTCGCCGCCGGCCAAAGAAACGGCCGAGGGTTGCTCAGCGGCAGCTCGACGTAATATCTTGATCTCTTCCACCTTCTCCTTTCCCTTCGCTCTCAGCTCTCAGCTCTCAGCTTAACTTCTAGGGTTTCTATTTCCGTTGCAGGCGATTTTTCCGGGATTGTTGTTGTCGGAGATCACGCCGGAGACGTACAGGGTTCCGGAGTAAATTTTCGCCACGGAGGAGTTCTTGTCACCGCCCGGTAATCATATCTCGGCCCCCTTTTCTGTGGATCAATATATAAAGCAATTAGGATTGTTTCCGAACTGTTCTTCTATGTTGAAGAAAACAGTAATGCTCTATCGCTTGCATTCGAAATTCTCGGAATGTTTATTTTTATTTTTATTTTTATTCTGCTAAACTATTTTCTTATGAAAGAAAACAAATGAAAAATTGCTTTTAAGTCTATTTATTAATATAATTGCATGATTTATATTCCTGAGAAGCTTGAACGTTAGAGAATATATTAGCGCCGAATAATGTATGGATCACATCATGACATTTGTATAATGTGATTGACGACTATATCCGAACTAATATTTTCTTGAAAGTTAGAAAACGAGATTTTAGAG
>NW_018164884.1:231651-231940 GCF_001263595.1 Phalaenopsis equestris
TTTTTTTTTCTATGTGGGACCAATTATATCATTATTATTGGTCTACACATGAACTAATTCATTTATTGCTTCATCATCTTAAGTAATCTAATCAGGTTATAAGCTGAAAATGTATGTTGGTTTTAGCTATTTAATTCCCCTCACCATCTCATAATTATCTAATACTTTTCATGTAGAAGAATTATCCTATGGACATGTAGTTGTTCATTATATTTGAATCTATTGTTCCCATTTTGATTTAAGAGGCGACTTTTCTAAATACATTTTGATTTTTACCATCTCTTAATTA
>NW_018164884.1:232040-242829 GCF_001263595.1 Phalaenopsis equestris
CGAACAGATACAAAAGTAGTATGGATGATAGTACAGTCGTAAAAATATTTTGTGCGGTTTGTGCAAAACAAGGGGTCACAATTGGTAATCTGCCCGCATAATGCTACTAATAAAATGTGTGTTATCTGATAATTTTCAATCATATTTTGCATTGCAACCAACGTTCCAAATCAAATATTAATGCTTCTTTTACTTTGCTACCTACTTGTGTTGCATTTTATATATTAGATGGCCGAGGAGGCTACCAGGCCGGTTAAACGTCGATGAAGAAGGCCTACTGAGATGAACATACGGTCTTACACTACATGAGGCTCACCCCAGTATTGCTACCTTGGGCGTTCGACATAGAGCCACGCACCCAGACACGGTATTGTTCTTCTCATAATTGATTTTATCCAATTTTACTTGAATTTTTTTATAATATTTAATTATGTAATTTTTTTTTTTCAGGGAACTATTCTTGAGGCCTCATCACATCTGCTCATGCTGAAGGAGTGGCCTATTAATTGTACTAGGTCCGTGGATGGCTTATGTGCGGTTGGGTTAGATTGTGTAAGCTAGCTATAGTTTATCAGCTTAGACCATCAATTTCTGACTGTGTTGGTGGAAACATGCTCCCTACAAACAAATTCCTTTCATATACCTGTCAACAAGATGCAATTGAAGATGAAGATTGAGAAGAATTGCAACTACGAGCGGCAAGTACCATACGTTTATGTCTGACAGAGAGATTACGTATCATATAATGAATCTGAAATCTCTAGGAAAAGTATAGAAGAAAGTGGAATATCAGTTTATGTCGAAATCTCTGACAAATAAATTATATCTGAAGCAAAGACTGTATGGGCTAAAGATGCAGGCAGACACTGATTTGGCGCAGCACTTGAATGTCTTCAATCAAATAATCACAGATCTGTCACGGCTTGATGTAAGTATTGGGGATGAAGGCCGAATAATGATTCTGTTGTGTTCATTGTCTTCTTCTTATGAACACCTGGTGACTATTCTGACATATGAGAAATAAACTATCAAAGTTGATTAGATTACTGTAGCATTGTTGGCTTACAACCAGCGGAAGCAGAATAGAGGGGAAACCTCTCATGGAGACACTTTATATGTTAAGGGTAAGCAGGATCGTGGAAGGAAGGAGGAGAAGGAAAGTTCTGAAATGTGAAATTTCAAGTTAAAGCCTAAAGACAGAAAAACGATTCATTGCTACAAATGCAAGGACACGGAACATATGAAGAGAGATTGTCCAAAGCTCAAGAAACATTTTGATGAGAAACAAAATTTAGTGGGTTGAGAGGAGCAAAGGCGAGTTATAATTTTATCTGTGGATTTTTATCTATATGTATGATGTGTAACTCTATGGGCATGAACTGGATTCCTCTGAAATAGTGAATTCGCCGCTCTGCTCTCAGAGTAAGGTTCTCAGACAGAAGAGGAGAAATCTCGTCGGCTACGAAGAAAGATTTGGGGATTTGATAGCAGAAGTTCGAAGGCTAGGGTTTTCGACGGTTCAGAGGTTGGTGGCAGTTCCGATTTCGGCCCAGAGGAAGAAGAACTGCAGCAGCTCTTCGGACGGTTCGGCGAGCGTGACCAGGACGATCGTTCACGCGAAGCAGATCATTGGCGACAGGCAGATTGTTCGAGCGGGATCCAGATTTCAGTCTCGCGTGGAGGAGTTCACGAACCGTTTCGCGAATCGTCGCGACTGCGATAGATTTCCCGTGGCGCGAGCAGGCGAGGGTTAGCGACACCAGAGGGATTCGCGACACAGTATTCGCGGGTTGTTTATCGTAATAGGGGATTCGCGGGTTCGCAGAGGAGTTCGTGGTGCCAGGATCGGCGATCAGGATCGTGCGACAGAGAGTTCGGTCAGGCTATTTCTGCGAACAAAAGAACTGTAAGTTTGGTTTCACGCGAATCTATAGTCGCATGCGGGAAGGAGTTCCGCGGGAGTTCGGCGAATTAGGCAGTTTGGGGCATTCAGATGAAGGAGTTTGTTGCAGGATCAAAATTGTTCGCAAGGCAGACGGGCTCGTGGGAACGAACAGGTGCAAAACAGTTCGGATAAAGGGCTGCGACAGTTCTGCAAGTTCTGTTTCGGGAGTTAGAGGCATAGTCGCGGGATAGGCAGAAGTGTTTTTCACGCTTCTAATTCGCAGAAGAAATTGCGACAGGTGGAGTTCGAGGAATTCCGATATTTTGGGGGTCGGAGCAGGAACAGAGACGAGCGAATCGCGGTATTCGCAAATTCGGCAACAAGTTCGGTTCAGCCCCTAGCTGTAGAAGGAATTCTGAATCAAGGTTTTAGGAGAAGAGGCAGTAGAGAGTTCGTCAGTTTCACAGAGGAGAGTTCGGTGGTGTTCGGCCAGCGTGGTTAGCAAGTTTGTCACAGAAGGATTTGCGACAGTTGGTCTTGCGACAGGTGGAGTTCGGCAGGTGCAGGCGAAGCGAACAGACGCTATTATTCGCGAACAGTGGTTTCGCGAATAGTGGTTTCGCGAAAGGTTTTGCTCGCGGGACAGTCAGGACAGCAACTTAGCCGAGGTGTTAACGTGAATAGGAAAAGTGCTTCATGTGAAAAATTTGATTCACGAATCATAGCAAAATTGTAGGAAAATTGTTGCAATTGACAGAAAATTTCAGGTTTCTTTGAATTTATTTGCAGTGTATTTTTGTTTCGACATAAGACAGGAAAAATTCGTTGCAGGATTAATTTCAAATAGCAATGTCTGGTGTAAACTTCGAGATAGTGAAGTTCGATGAAACCGAAAACTTCGGATTGTGGCAAGCAATGGTGAAAGATTTGTTGGCACAACAGAGAATTTTGAAGGCTTTGCGGGTTACAAAACCTCATAATATGGAAGATGAGAAACATGATGTATCTTCCAAGCCTGTGAATATGATGCAGAGTGACAATTCAGATTGCAGTGATGGTGATGTACTTTCAGTTACAACAACTCAGTTGAAGGATGCATGGATTCTTGATTCAGGATGCTCTTATCGCATAACACCTAACAGAGAATAGTTTACTTCATACATGTTATCTGATTTTGGTTTGGTCTATTTGGGTGATGATAGATGTTACAATATTGTTGGTATTAACAAAGTCAGAATTAAGACGTATGATGACACTGTTAGAACATTATGTGAGCTCAGACATATTTCAGATTTGAAGAAGAATTTAATTTTCTTGGGCACTTTACATATAAATGATTTATTCCTAAAGCAAATGGGGATAGAGAAGCTATCAGAATTATAAAGGGTGCATTGACTGTGATGAAATTAAAGATCACTGGAGGTAATATCTATAAACTGTTGGGGAGTACAATTGTATGTGGAGTTCACTTTGTTGAATTATATGATGAAAATGCAGCTGATATGTTGACTAAGCCAGATACTATCAACAAGTTCTTGCATTGTTTGAATTTGTTGAATGTTTGCAATTGTTAGAAGGCATGGTTGCTCAACCCATTTCGGTGTAAGAAACTCCATGATGTTTTCATTTCTTCTATGGGGCTGGATATTCGCCAAGGTATAAATTTGTTAGGTATATGTATTTCTCCTAAGGAGCGAGATTCGTCAAGGTGGAGATTTGTTGGGTATATGTATTTCTCCTAAGGGGTTGTATATTCGCCAATATGGAGATTTGTTAGGTATGACTCATATACCAGAATTTGGAGTCTCTTATAATTGAAGAGGTGTGTCCCCTGGAATGAAGAGGAGTGTATCTTGAAATTGAAGAGGTGTGTCTCCTGGAATGAAAAGAAGCGTCTCTTAGAATTGAAAAGGTGTCTCTTAGGATTTAGTGGGTTGGGGGGAGCGAGGGCAAGTTGGTAATTTTTTCTGTGGGTTTTTTATTTATAAATATGATGTGTAACTCTATGGGTATGTAGCTAAACTCTTCTGAAACTGTGAAATTCGCCGCTCTGCTCCCGAGGATGTAGTCATATTTATCGAACCTCGTTAAATCTCTGTGTGTTCTTCTGGATTTGTGTCGATTACTGTTTTTCTTAGCACTAAATTCTCAACACAAGATGACAGTGACGTTGCAGGATGTGTCTATGATCTTGGGTGTTTGTGTGGATGGGTCCCCTGTAGTTGGGCATGTTATGGTTGGAACAAAAAAAAGATGACAGAATTAATCTGCTTGTTGTGATGAGGTGCCCGGTGTCGGGTGTTATATATCAAGATCCAATAAACCCCACTATTAGATCTGCTTTTAGAATGGGACAAGCTCATTCACAAACTTGCATGTCGTTAAGATGGCTCGGGTTGACATTTTTCTGGGATAGTTGCATTCGCCTTAGCGACATCCAGTTCACTCGACATCTCTGGGCATACATATTGGCTCTTTCTTGCTCCCAAATACATCAGGTTTTAAGATTCATTTGTAATACCTACTATTGATAGAGGACATGGATTTCTTTAGCACGCTTTTGTTGGGAGGGGCAGTGCTAGCTCATTTATATAGGGAGTTATGCAAGTCAACAAAACCCAGCCGGGATAATATTGTTGGTTGCTTGCACTTCTTACAAGTATGGTTTTGTGAGTGTATCCATGTCAGAAGGCTTAATCTTTTTGTACAATATCCACAAGAGAGATGAATTGAGCGTTAGTTATAGGTAAAACTAATATGGACCCAAATTTCTTAGTGGATTTATTTGTATTTGTATTGTATTATTCGTTCTACGTATAATTATTTGGACTAGAAGGAACAAAGGTTATGTGCATGAAATGCGAGTTGGCATTGTGAAGCTATACATAATAAGCTTTGATGGTCTTGTGGAGAGCCACTTTGCATTTGACAAGTTATATCTAGGTTTCTGATATGTATGGCTAAATTCTAACATCTCTGTTGTGCAGGTTAATTGGGAGCCCTAGGGTAATCAAATAAAATTAGGTGTGACAGATATTTGTCTTGTGGGTGAGGATATTTAGATGACATATGTTCCCCTCGTCAGCTGGAAGAGGGTCGAGTGTCACCTTCCCGATAGGGCTTGTGTTATTTTGGGATACCACATATGGATATTGCACCCTTGGATCCTGGATTCAAGAGGATTGGCGGCCGAGGAAAAGTTGATGTCGACTGGGCCGACTATCATCAAGTGCATGCATATATTAATGTGGGAGAATCGAGGTTGTTTGATTGTAAATATTCATGATGGCGAGGATGATAACCAGTGTTATAGATCATTATATGAGTTGGTATAAATCATGGGCCTCATTGTATTTGCAGAAGACGCCTACTGTCTCTCCTGACACATTATTCAAGAGCACCAGGAGAACAAGAATTTGTAAGTAATTATTCTCGTAAAAACTTGACTTATCTATTGTAAAGTGAATATTGACTTCAATTTACGTTAATTTATGTAGAGCGAGTTTTTCTTAGCGGTTGAGGAGATATTCATTGGGCAAGTTGCTGACTCTAGTTTACATGCAGTTGTGTATAAGTTTCAGGAGTTAACCAAGAAGTTTAGACAATGCATTCACATTAACGACACAAACTATAGGCCCGTGTTCGGTGAGGATATGCCTACTTGGTCTACTTCACCACCACTCGGACAAGTATCAGATGTTGGTAAGTGGCCTTCTACATATGCTGATCCCGACCCATCTACCTACAAGCACAGTTCTCATAGAGCACCATGAAGTTTTAAATCATCTACGTTATCATGTAACCAGCAGTGGGGAGTCATACCTTCATAACTAGCCTCGTCTGAATCACAACAACTAGGTAAGGAAGTGCGCACTGAGGAAGAAAATCTTATTAAAGGCAGCCTTGTGCCGTCGCCCATTACGTGCACATATTCAATACACTTCTAGGAGCAACGCAATTCCACACAGACATGGTCGCCGATAGTAGTAGTAGTTTAAGATGTGTAGGTGTATCGCTTTCATAATGTTTTTGTATTTTCCATTTATGAATTTTGTGTATCTTAAGATGTTTCCCTTAACATTATATATGATGCGAGTTTCAATATTTTTTACTTGGGGCATTTACATACATAACACACAATTCTTATGCATTTACATCTCTCACATCCAAACTTTTATATTTACATAGTACTCAAATCTTTACAATCACATTAAAATAGCACTATTATCACTTTTTAAAAGTGAAATACACTTTTTCATGCATAGATTTAAAGCACCAAAATATTATGTATGTAAACATAAAAGTTTAGGTATGAGTTATGTAAATACATAAGATTTGTGTGCTATGTATATAAATTTCCTTTTTTACTTGCGTGCATTCTTGTAACTACGTCAGTCTTCTATTGTTTGATTTATTTGATCTATGAAGGGCGTGAAGGGCATGTATTCTGTGATTAAGAGATTGGTCATGAGTTGAAATCATTGGATTATGCTATTTGAGTTATCCATTGCTATGTTTTAAATTGTTTGCTTTGAGTTGGATCTAGTTTTATCTATGTAAATTTTTCTCCATGAGTTTCCCATCCATATTTTCTGTGGTTGAGAAGGCGGGCCTTTCTTATTTTAGCACAAAAGCTAGCGATGATGCAGGTCAATTTAGTCGGGGTAATGCTATAACTATGACAAAAGTTATATATTATTGGTCAAGTTTAAGAGGTGATGTAATATGATTAGAATCATAATGCATGACTTCCTAAATAGCTAAGCGAAAAGATGATATTGCATTACACAATCCCTTACCTAATTCTTTTACACATTCAGAAGTTGTTAGTATGAATTTTGTACTAAGGATGCCATGAACTTTGAAGAAGCATAGTTCTCATAATTAGTTTCATGGATTGTCTGAATTATTGTAATTATGTAGTCCAATATCTTGGGCTATTGTAAGAAGTTTGCTATGCTTTTTTCCTGGAACAACATGATAGCTAGTGAGTTGCAATGGGTTCTAAGAAAATCTTCCCTTAAATTAATAAGTATATTTCAGCTTGTTGAAATGGATTCTAAAAAATCTTCCCTTAAATTAACTTGATTATTTGTAAATATTGAGCTTCATAATTAGTTTCATGGATTGTCTGAATTATTGTAAATATTGAGCATTTTTTCTTCTTCTATTGATATTTAAATGAATATTTAGTTGTTCCTATATGCCAAATAGGTTGGAGTAGAAATTATCAATATGTATTAGAATTAACTTAACCTAAGTTGACCATATATTTTGTAGAACATTAGCCTTCATTCACTCCTTTAGTATGTCGTCAATTGCAATATTTGGGAGTTAAGAATCAATAACTTCAGCAATCCTTCGTGCTTTTAAGTAAGTGGTAGAGCTCTTAGCCTACGCTTCACAACTCTTCTTGGTATATTCATGATATTAGAATTATTTACATTGAATATGAATAGGTTAAAATTTAGGAAATGTACATACCTAGTACAGAATTCTTATGAATTTACCTATCTCACATCTATACTTACACATTTACATACATAGAACTATGGCGCTTTAAACCTATGCATCAAAAGGCGTATTTCACTTTTAAAAAGTAATATGTGCTACTCTTTCTGTCATATTAAAGATATGATTACTATGTGTAAATACGAAAGTTCAAGTGTAAGATATATAAACACATAAGAACTGTGTGCTGTGTAAATGCTAGTATATTTTATTGTTTACTGACAATTATCACCATCTATCTAAATATGTTTCATTTAACATTTGTTTTTGCACCCTTGGATGTTAAATTCTAATATAATTTGAGAAGTGAAAGTTGGAGACAATGAAAAGCCCCCTCTGATACACAATATAACTTGACACTAGGTAATCGATTATATCATGGGAAGACCATCAAGGCCGTAATTGCCAATGACTTTATCGATGTTATGGGATCATGACTGCAACTCTATCATGCTGTCTAAACTTGGTCAAAGATCTAAAATAAAACAATAATTGAAAATGAATGAAATAATTATATTGAAGTTATGCTTATATTTGATTGCAAGCTTGTTTTAAACTGTCAAATCCTTTTGACTTGGTGCATTATGGACAGGTACTGTAAACTATATTTCTTTTAGGTTGATTAGTCAAGGAGATAAAAGTCTTATTACATTATGTTTCTAATACTGTTACTCTCATGCGCTGTTTGAAATGTTCTATTTCTCGGCAATTGACTTACTTCCAGATTTATATATTGGGCCACACGTGGAGCTAAAGAAAAAGCTCCGTAGGAGAGGGAGAACAAGAGTTTTTCAGCCTGATGGTTATATATATATATATGTAATATATGTATGTACGTATGTATGTATGTATGTATGTATGTATGTATGTATGTTTGTGTGTGTGTATGTATGTATGTATGTATGTATGTATGTATGCATGCACGTATGTACGTATGTATGTACGTATGTACGTATGTATGTACGTATGTACGTATGTATGTACGTATGTACGTATGTATGTACGTATGTACGTATGTATGTACGTATGTACGTATGTATGTACGTATGTACGTATGTATGTACGTATGTACGTACGTATGTATGTATGTACGTATGTACGTACGTGCGTACGTATGTACGTACGTAGGTGGTATGTATGTACGTAGGTATGTAGGTATGTATGTAGGTATGTAGGTATGTAGGTAGGTAGGTACGTACGTACGTACGTACGTAGGTACCTACGTTTCTTCAGTATCACTTACGCTCGCTTAGTAACTCATGTTTGAATAATTTATTAAGTGAACAAGCTGAACCTGAATAATTTTTTAAGATTAAATTATAAATGAGTCAAGCACAAACAACCCTTTGGGCGATCATATTCGGACCATTTTAATGAGAAATAAGAAAATTATGTTATTAAATCCAAATTTGTTCTGTGGGTCGTGCCTGAGAGCCTAAAGGGAAACCCTTTATGTGGTCCTCCATTTATAGAAAAAATAAGAAAAGAGGAAATTACATATTCGTCCTTGTTATAAAGGGGTTCAAAAAGGGGTACTCCATATTTTTTTCCGGCTTGAACTGGTCCTTCTGAGTTCATTCTCGTTTGTGGATTATTGGTCGGGTGGCTAAGGAAATATTATAGTTTAGGTGTTATATATGTAAAAAGGATTGGGGGATGCACATGAATACCTTCATATATAAGAATTTAGCAGTATGTATGTGAATTTTTAGATTTGGGATATGGTCGGTCCGATTGGCAGCTAAAGTAGCCGGCTGGCAAGGTGACTGTTTTGTAAAACTGTTTTTTTAGGAATTAGCCGGCCATGATGGAAGGTTGGAGCAGCCCTTGCCGGAAGAAGACATGGTCGGCCGGAAGCGAGGCGATTGACGTCGAGGCAGCTGGCAAGGTGGTTATTATGTAAACCTTATTGTTTTCTAGGAATTGGTCGGCCGGAGCGGTGAGGTAGCCGACCGGAGGGATATGTGGTCGGCCGGTGAACGGTCACCCAGTGACAAGGCAACTGGCAAGGTGTTCGTGAAAATAGAAAATAGATTTGGGTGCCTCTTTTTATTTATTTTTTATTGTGTTCTTTAAAAGGTGTGAGGCTACCATCGGTGGCTGATTGGAGGAGAGGGTGGTTGCTGGTGTCTGTGGGGGCTATACATATATATATAAGGTTAAATCACTTAGTTTGTGTGCTCATGTATGGTACAATTTCGAATCCAATGCCCTATTAATTTACACGAGTTAATTTCGAGTTGAACACAGACAAAATTATGTAAATAGAGCCGAACACTAACACACCATTCACGAACAATTTCAAACACGAGTCAATTTCAAATAGAAATAATTTCAAACCCTACTCCAGACAACCAAAAATAAAAAAATTAAAAATTAAAAATTACGCAATCATAGAGGAAGGTTTCAGAGTGCAAAATACAAAAAGGAGAAATGAATAAAACAAAAGAGGGAGGTTGGTTTGAGTCACACCATTTTTTCTCACAAAAAGGCTAAAAGAAAGCATTAGTAACTTTGATTCAGGTTCGTTGCTGCCCGACCGTAGAAGCCAAGTTCATCACAGTCAATATGGTGCGAATTTGACCATCCCATCCAATCGAAATGGAAAATTGAGGAAATACGCCATCTTTGACTTATCAGATTAATGTGAAAATCAGTTGATATTTCTGTGAATTGTGTTCTGCTTGTTATAAAACCCAAAAAAAAAGGGGATTTGCATACATGCCACCTAATTCCTATGTATTTACATATCTTGCCCCCAAACTTTACTTATATATATATAATTTTATATTGGAATCTCTCATATCATATCAAAAGTACCACTATTTTAGCTTTTAAAAACATGATACCCACCTTTCATTCATAGTTGCATAGGTAAGATGGCATGTATGTAAAAATTGAAGCTTAGATGTTAGACATGCAAATACATATAAATGAAGTGGTATGTATGTAATATTCCAAATAATATTCACCACTCCATTAAAACGCAAAAAATAAAATAAAATAAAAAACAAAAGAAAGAACTTAAGAAACTTAAAAGATTTAGTCCAATGAGGTGATGTGATAAAACAACTGGGTCATAAATAATGGCAATAATTGATTAAAATGAGAAAATTTTTCCTTCATCCAAAGCTTGTTAATGAATTAGTAGAAATTTTTATTTTCAATTAGGAGATTTATAAGTATACTAATTTCCAACTTCAAAAAAGTTATTTCATATATATCCCTCCATTCCTTTGGATTTACTTATTTAATACCTAAATTTTATTCTTTACATTTTTACCACCCAAATATTTCATGTTTAGTGAAGGTGGTATGTCAAAATTAAAGCTTAGGTAGTTCATATGTAAATACATAGGAATTGCATGGTATGTATGTAAATCTTCCTATATA
>NW_018164884.1:242889-247581 GCF_001263595.1 Phalaenopsis equestris
ATATATATATATATATGAAATTGTTATAAATACTCGTTGAGCTCAATATTAGCAATCAATTTATAGTTGTAAGAAATAGATAAAAAAAAAAAGGAGAAAAAGAAAACGAAGAGAAGAAATTACAAAAAATAAGAAAAGAAGATAGTTAATTTACAAACAGGTCGCACTAACCTTCTTCTTTAACTGTACACGATTACTCGAACCGTAAAAAACCTCAGCAGTAAACAGTAAAGAAGAAGTAGAATTTCGTCAGGAACCTCGAAGGCTGGAATTAGGAGTTGAAGACCTACTCGCCCACTTTTCCGTCACCGATTCCGGTGAGCAAGGCCGCTTCTCGTTCTGACTTCCCGCATTGCTCACAACATGTTCGTTGGAATGCTCCAACAGAACACCACTCCGAATTTCCTTCAACACTTCAAGCACTTCCTTTATTGACGGCCTCATCTCTCTATCGGTCTGCAAACACCGGAAAGCAAGCTCCGCCACAAGCCTCATCATCCTCCTCGTCTGCATGTTGGTGTCGAACCCAAGTTTCTGATCCATTAAGTCATCCAAATTCCCCTTTTGTATGCGGTTCATCGCCATTGTTGATAGGTTTATCTCGAGCCGGTCGCGGTCGAAGTCGACGGCTGGTTTCGACGATATGAGCTCGACGAGTACGACGCCGAAGCTGTAGACATCGCTCCGGTCTGTGAGCTGATAACACTGATGGTATTCCGGGTCGAGGTAGCCCGGCGTGCCCTGCGGTGCGGTTGAAATGTGAGTGGAGCCATCGGGTGGAAATAGGCGGGAGAGACCAAAGTCGGCAACTTTGACATGGAATTCGGCGTCGAGGAGGATGTTTCCGGTCTTCACGTCGCGGTGAATGATAGGGGGGTCAATGGCGTGGAGGTAGGCGAGTGCGGTCGCTGTTTCGACTGCAATGGAGAGACGGAAGGGCCAAGTGAGCCGGCCTTTGTGGGCGAGGTTGCCATGGATGTGGTCAGCCACAGTACCGTTGGGGACGAACTCGTAGACGAGTACGAGCTCGCGACTTCTCGGCGAGGTGCAGCCATAGAGGGAGACGAGATTTTGGTGGCGGACGCGGGAGAGGATCACTATCTCATTGGAGAACTGCTCCGCTCGCTTGAAGTTGCTCTCGTACAAGCGTTTCACGGCGACTGCACGGCCGTCCCGAAGCTTCCCTGCGGGGGCAGACAAAAGGTTTGTTAAAATTTCTGAAAAAAAGATCATCTTTTTGACGAAGAGGTTTTGAGAGCGTGCATACCTTTATAGACGGTGCCGAACCCGCCGTCGCCAACCTCCATTGCGGGGTCGAAGGAATTGGTCGCTTCGTAGAGCTCATCGTATGAGAAAATGTGGGTCTGATAGTGGTAGCAGGCGAGCTCAGAGTCCTTCTCGGAGAACATAGGACTGAGGTTGGATGATTGGTAGAAGAGGAGGCTGGAGGAACTGGAATGATTTTGTTTAGGATGTTGGTCTCTGTTGCGCCGCCGGTGTCGTAAGTAGACAAAGCAGAGTATACAGCCTGTGATGAAGACGCTAAAACTGGCAGCAATGGATGCACCTGATTTTGCCATATGGGAAAGTTATTATGAGTTCGCTGAACTGTTGTAATGAATTTACAGGAATTTTCACTTTTAAGATTGCATTGGATATCACTGAAATGATTCATCCACAAATTTATAATCTGTTACAGAAACTATTGGATTCGGAATTTGGACTACGACTGCTCTAACCAGAATAAAAATTTAATTAAAAACAAGGCTTGGCATTTTTTAAAGCAGCTGTGTGTAGATTTTAAATCTACAGCGATTGAAAGTAGAATTTTTGTGGGCTTCGAAAAATCATTCATATAAGATATGCTAATCAGTCTGTGGTTACTGATTAAGGAAAAAAGTATAAACTTTTTAGCCAAAAAGTTCTCCTTTTTGAAACTTAATCCCTCTTCTTCCCTCAGTCAAAGCCTCACTTTAAGATCATCCATTCTGAGAAGGTATTCCACAAATACCTTTTTTTTATTATTATTACTGTTATACTATTTCTTAAAACTGTATTTCATATTCCATGATTGCAAATTGAAAAATCTTCAGTAAATTTTAGAACAAAACAGGAGCAAACACTAAAGAGATGGTTGGACTGAGATACTGAAAACTCACCAATAATAATCCCCGTGTTGCTCCTTCGCTTCTTCGCTGTTGCAACACATAAGAAGTCAGACACAATTATCTAATCAGTAGAATCCCCCAATGAATCCACCAAAAACACAAACTTTAGACAGATCAATAAAATCAAATTACCCTGGCAAGTGCTGCTGCAACTGCATGCAGAATCATCCCCATCACTGCAATTCCTTGCAGAAATCTGGCAGCTGAAGCAATCAGTGCCCACCCATCGTGGCGAAAACCCCAAACCAAGCAGAGAGATTTCTTTATCATTCTCTCCTCCAAAGAAAAGTTTCCAATGGAACCATAGATCTTTCGAAGAAGAACAGCTGCTGGGAAGCGAACTGTAACTCTGATCCCCATTGCCCTCGAAGTAATAAAGGCTATAGTTTTTGCAGAGAGACAGATTATAATCCACCTGAAACATATCGTGGGAGAAATCATAGTCTTGTCTGCAGTTAAATAAGGATTCCCCAGAGGGCAGCGTCTCAGAAATGGATGTGAAATTAAACCCTGGGAGTGGCTTCCTGAAATCATAAACAAAATCACAGTTCCATCCTCTGAAGTAAGAACTGAGCTTCAGATCGTGGATTATGACCGTCTTCTCCTCGTACGAGATGCTCCTCACCGGATACACATAATTATCTCCATAGAAGCGAACGGCCGGCACCAGATCGATGCACTGTATGAAGTGCAGACCAGAGCAAGACTGGACTGAACTGTTGGTGTAGAAAGGAAACTTTATGCCCACAGTTATGTTTCCACAGGTGTAGTTCTCAAGGAGGCAAGAAGAATCAGCAGTTGCAGGGCGGAAGAAGCATGTGTTGGGGAGAGAAGCGAGGAAGAAGAGAAGAATGAAATGGGTGGACCAGAAAACCATTGTACAGGAATAAGAATGGAGATTAAGAAAGAAACTGCATCAAAAAGCTTCAAAAATGGGAAAAAAAGAAAGCTTTTTGTTATAATCTGTAGAATTGTTTTGATCTTGTGAGGTTCGACAGATATTGAAGGGAGATCTGAAACATTGCATGTTAAGCACGCAAGGAAATGGTCAAGAGACGGACAATATTAGAAACAGATTAATATGATCAATTAAATTTAATCTATGTTCAGAGGGAAGATTCTTCCTCTAATATTAGGAATTAAATCCATATATTTTAATACTCATTACTTATCTCTTACACTAGGGATGTATTATTTATTTATTTATTTATTTATTTATTTATTTATTTATTTATTATGGTGGGGATTAGAATTGGCTGAAACCGTTGGGCCTACGCGGCTTTTAATTGCATTCAAGCTTGAAGTCAAACGTCTAGCAATTGTCAGCAACGGCCGCTTTATTTCAACGGAGATGCCCTTGTTGGACTAATCATGGGGTCGGACTTCTTTCACATTGGAACCGAAATTCCAAAGCCAATTAGTGATGATTGTCCAATTTTGAACATATTTCTATAATTTGGTCTCTTCTCTTTGTGTAAGACCATATTCGGCTTATTTCATTCTTGATGGGGCTACTAAAGGCCTGATTTCGAGCCGAGTTGGGGTTAGCTGGAACGGCCCGAATGGATTGAACGGGGCTTGAAACCGGCTTGTGGCTTGTTATAATCGATTTCTAAGTCAGTTTGACTCAAAAGTGAATCAAGCTCCATCCAGCTTGAAATTGAACTGAGCTATCTCAAATTGAGTTATTTGAATCTGCTTTGGCTCGAAATCGGATCGTTCCTGCTTGAAATCAAAACTAACATGCTCAAGTTGAGTGTTTTCGATATGTTTTAGCTTGAAATCTTCTCACTGCTCATTAAATTCAATTTAGTCTAGCTTATAAACATATATGTATGTATGTATGTATGTATGTATGTATGTAAATAATAATATTTTGAGTGGAATGTATGCAATACACTCGTTAATTTAAACACTGATTGATTTCATGTTTAAATATTCGACTCAAACTCAATAAGAAAATGAATCAAGTTTTGTAGATTTTTTTTTTTTTTGCTGCTTTTAAAAAATTTTATGATTAATAATTACATTTACAAAATGCAGAGAGGTAACATCTGAAATATTGCTATTTACAAAAACAGGGACCTAGATGCTTCAATTTCTGAACCACTACATTGATGCACCGACTTTTACGTAATTAGAAAAAGAACCTTTTCCATTAAATATTAAGCCAACAATTCTTTCAGATTTGTTGCAAATTTTGGAATGATGAGCGAACCCGCTTTCCTAAACTCCAGACAAGAAGGGAAACCCCGCATGGGGGTTAGGTATCATAAATTTATATTTCTATTCTCAAAATGTGGAGTAAGAATTCGTTTTGCATATTTCTCTTCTGTTGGTCTGTTTTTAAATATTTTTTTATATATTTAGAGTTCACATTTTCTTATGTATTTATCGGATGAATTGCTGGTTATATTCTTAAAAATAATTATGAGGATTTTGTATCTTATTTTTTATATTGAGGTTGGAAATAAATAATAAATGATAAAAGATTTTTAAAGATAGTAATAATTGATGCGGGCTA
>NW_018164884.1:247681-248769 GCF_001263595.1 Phalaenopsis equestris
TATATATATATATATATATTGAAATTATCTCGTAATTTTCTTCATTGACTAATTGAGGGCAGACTTTCTCCTCACAATAACCAAAGTCTTATCTCTGTTAGGTTGAGGAGCTTAATTTAGTTGCAGGTCAACTTTTATTATTATTATTATTATCATTAAAAATGTGTGCAATATATATTTGTTGAGTTGTATGATTAACGTGATATTTATGTATTTATAGTTATATAACACCGAAGCATTCATATTTATAAACAAACCACTAAAATTTTTAATATTATAGCAAAGATACCATCATTACCATATTGTTAGAGATAAATTATATATTTTCATAAATAGGTTTATGACACCACCATGATGTTATAAATGTAAATATCACACTTTAAGGGTTAAATATATAAATAAATAAGAATTGTGAGGTATGTTGGCAAATTTGCCTATATATAAAATTCAAAGGGTTGTAATATGAAGGTGAGGGGACACCAAATTTTAGATTCAAACGAGCTGATCTTGTTTGGCTCATTTTTAGCTCATTTATATGATAATGTACTATACATTTATTTATATCTAAATTTAATCGCCAAAATTTGTGTTGACATGTGGTTCGGAGCGTGTTATTGCGTAGGAGTTATGGAAGTTCGAATCTATTTTTCTAATTAATTTAAACAAGATAATTTCAAGAATGATCATAACAATGATGCATATTCGAATCAAGCAACATACATATATTTTTTTAATTAATTTAAAAGAGCCAATTTGAAGTAAAACATGAACAAGAATATTTAAAACAAAGTGAACACGAACATACCATTAACAAGCAATTTTGCGCATGAGCCAATTTCGAAAAGAATTAACTTCAAACCCGAGCTGATCAGGAGCAAAGCCTGATCTTGCTCAAGCTTGACTTATTTAAAGCCCTAACGTCAATGAGTTTCTTGCGATCATAAAAAAACTTCACTAATTTATAAGGAAATGCTGTAAAAGCAAGAAGTTTATAAATGCAATTACAAATTTATTTGTGGACCAAATAAACTTGCAAATATGGACATTCTGAACCTTCCAACTTTCATATATATATATATATATATATA
>NW_018164884.1:248798-269384 GCF_001263595.1 Phalaenopsis equestris
CTAAAAAGAGTATATATATATATATATTGCATGTGAATCGTGTTGTGAAGAAAATATTCTAATTATCTTTTTCATTAAGAAGGCTCAGAAGGTTGCTTCACCATTTTTGGTTAAGCAGGGAATAATAATCTTTTTTTATTGCATTCATCTATTTATTTATTTTTAACTTTTATTTGTAATGTTAAAACTTATTAAAAATTAATTAAACTTATTTGATTTTTAAGAAAAAAATAATAATTCCAAATCCATACTAAAATAATTTATTGCATTCTTATAGCTATTTATTTATTTATTTATTTTTACTTTCTTAATTTTATTTATACACATTCTTCACGCATCAAGAGTTCCTGGCTGAAAAACTATCAAATCATTTTCACAAAAAGCAAAATTACGAGTCTTTCTTGCATCGGCTCAATCTCAAGCGTCAGCAGTATTTGATCAAAATCTAAAAAATGAACCGAGAGGCTCGATTTCAAAATTGGATTTAAATTTTTTATTTTTAAAACATCAATTTTTAATTTTCAATTTTTTGATTCTATTTTAATTTTCATTTAACCCAAAAAACCAAAAAATAAAATTTTCATTTTTAAAATTTTTTATTCTATACTTTCTTTTTCTTTTAGAATAAATTATAAAAAATACATTTTTATTATATTAAATATTGATTGAAATAAATAAAATATTAATGGAATTAAATCGATATTATGTAAGTATTATATGTAATTTGAAATTTTTATTCTTAGTCATACTCCAATAAATAGTTAAATTTTGATTCGTTCATAAGATAGTCATTTATCTTAAATGGAATTAAATTTTAATTCGATCGGCTCGATCAAAATTTAGATTGATTCGGCCTTCTACCATTTGCCCTAAACTCTAAATCCCTTTCCGAACAATAGAAAGGTAAATGCATGTCCTTAAACAAATGCCTTGTTAGTTATAATTAGAAACTTTAATAATCTCTGATTGATTGACTTTACCATCCCCATACCAAATAAAACAAAAATAAAAATAATAAACTTTACTTTAATCCAAAATTCAGTAATTTTGTAGAACTTAATTTCTAGAAAACTATAGATATTATCTCTATTTCTCGAGTTCAATATTGATTAAAAGATCCCTATATCAATCTCAAGCGCAAATAATAAAAATCACAGATATAAACAATATTGTTTACGATAAAGTCAATATCTGTTTCACAATATCGTTGGAAATATTGTTGGACACTTCCACAGTTCCACGGTGCACAACTTTTTGTTGCATAATGTTCAAGGGTGAATGTTCTTAGGAATAGTTGATCAAACTTCAGTACACCATCTTTGAGGTGCGTCGCCGCTCCGCAACGTATTTTGAGATCCAGTAGTGCATGTTGTGATTTGACAAGGAGTTTCTTTGCAACGAACAGAGAGGCAGTCGATGGCTGGCGGTGGTTGCAGGAGCGGGTGTTATTCTTCGGGTTTTCGGTGTGAGATGACACTAAAATTCAACTTATTCTTCCTGCTCCTACTCCAAGTTCAGCTCTTCCTATGGTTCAATGTCGAACTAGTCCCCAGTTCCTCTTTCATGAAGAAAACAAAACTCTTTCTAGTGACATTTCTCTACAAATAAAGAAAAAATTTGAACTACTCTATTTTGAGGACATTTGAGTATCTTAATGAAATCAGAATTGTGTTTTTTAGCCTATTGCATCTGATAATCAAATTGGCCCACTCAAGTAGATTTAATCCAATTTCGAGCCAATTGCAATTGAATAACTATTCTTTCTCTAATTCATAGGGGTATAAATGACGAACATGCGCGAGCTGAGCTCTTATTCGAATTTTGCTCGTTTGGTTTTATTTCTGTTCGAAATAGCTCGTTAATAGCTGCACAAAATAATTAATCAATTTTTTATTAATAAAAAAAAATCTTACTTAGCATTGGTTGAAAGATTTAATTTTCTTACCGCTCAAAATTTTTCTTCATAGGGCTCAGTATTTACACATGTGGGACTAAAAATGCCTCATCACCTAATTTATCGTTTATTTATTTAGGGAATTTTACATACATACCACCCAAATTCTCTGTACTTAATAAATATCGGCGGACGTTGGCAGTTAGGTAATTTAAATTCTGTATTTCTTAGGGACATTTAAATCTACAGTTAATTTAAATTTTTATTTTTAGGATATTTACATACATACCATCCAAATTCTATTTACATATCTAAGTTTAACGGCTATACTAATATTTTTTTATAAAAATAACACTAAAATAGTTTTTTAAAAAATAATAATATCTAACATTTTTATCACATAAAAAATTAATATAAAAATGATATATATAAATTTTATTATTTAATTATTTAGGTTTTTCGAGTCTAAACGGGCCGATCACCAATGAATAAATTTTTATTTATGTTTGACACATTTATAAATCAAGCTGAAAAAAATTATTAATATTCAGCAAGTACGAATCATCTAACAAACTGTATATAAATTATTAGCAAACGATTAGCTTTTTTGATAGTCTCATATCACAGACAAAAAGTCTCACATCGGTTAGGAGGTGTAGGGCCGAAAAACAGTATTTAAGTCATAGGTTGTCCACCACACCGAAGAGCTCTTTTGAGAGGTGACAAGTGGTATCAGAGCATATTACTGTTTGTCAGGTGTGTAGACTCTCTATGGTCCAATGGGACTCTCGGTGAAACAGATCCGTGATGAGGGCGTCACGTGATTGGGTGGAAGAGAATGTCACGAACAAAAAGTCTCACACCAGCTAAGTGTATGGCCGAAAAGCAGTTTTTAAATTCTGGGCTGCCCACCACCCCAGAAGAATTCCTTTGAAAGAGGTGACACTCCGCTCTAATCTCGTCGTATAAGAATGAATTTGTATGTGTTGGTGAGAAAAAGTCTCATTTCCTAAACTTCAGAGAGTGTTGAGATTATATTCAATATGAAATAGTCAATACATTTGGGCCTTGTGACTAGTACGCATTCAGTTGACAACTATTGTTTAGAACAAAAAAATTTGCATATTTGCATACATTTTTCAAACAAAATACAAATCTAATTCCGCTTTCATCCATTTTTCAAAATTTCTCTCAAATAACAAAATTCATGATAAAATCCTAATTCATATTTTTTTATTTTTCTCAAATTATTAATAGAATCTAATTCCGCTTTCATCCATTTTTCAAAATTTCGCTCAAATAACAAAATTCATGATAAAATCCTAATCCATATTTTTTTTATTTTTCTCAAATTATTAATAATTTGATCGTGGCACATATAAATACATCTATTTGGTAGTTTAAAAAAATCACTTGAGATGCATGCTAAAAAATTCACAGTGGTTGAGTAATGAATTATCGTCTTAGCATTGCACATAAATCTAGTACACACTCTGATAGAAGGAAGCAACTAGTAGCCAAACTAGAAATTTTTACGTGAAAAACCCAGGTAGGGTAGTGGAAAAAATCACGGGGTCTTGCCCAGTTGAAATGATCTATTATATAATTTTGCATATATGAGTCCATTCTTTTTATGAATTAGGAAATATGAAGTTACAAAGATAATTATTGTAAATATATAATAGTGGCTTGTCGATTATAACTGTATTTTGGCTGTAATGAATGTAGTTCTCAACGATAGCGAGCTGCAAGGGTTGTAGATGGTGGTTGTGATGCTAGCTCGTCGTAGAGGTTGTGAAGGAAAGTCACAATAACAGTTGGTCATGTGGGTCATAAATTTTTGTTTCAAGCGCATCGGTTGGCCACATAGATCAGAGTAGAAAACTACACGAGTTGTGAGCTATGTAGGCGCAAGTTCAGCTCTCTCAAATTAGGTTGGTTTACATCCCCAAGGCCAAACTTGGTTTTGAAAATTTTATTGTTGTGAGCTATGTAGGCGCAAGTTCAGCTCTCTCAAACTAGGTTGGTTTACATCCCCAAGGCCAAACTTGGTTTTGAAAATTTTATTGTATTTTTGGCCAACTCAAGATTTTATTTTATAAAAAGCAGATGTCATATCAGTGATTATGAAAGGTATTCGGTTCAAATAGGTAGCAATGACATGTGATGTAGCCATAAATTAGGCAATTCAATATAAAATGTTAGGTGCATTTATTATTTATTAATCTTCTTTCTATTTTCAATTTAGTAATTGAATTAGATTTGTCATATTTTTCAATAGCATCCGCTAAAGTGAAGTTCTAGCTAGTGATCATCTCCAGAACTGTTCTTTAGTAGACAATCGGCCTGTAACAAGAGTACAATTAATCAGCAATAAATAAATAAGAAAATCCCCAATTTAGTCGAATGCCTCATAAATAAATCTTTGAAGGTTACTAGAATTTAGATGCATGCCATAACATTCTAATTTATTTATGTATCTAACAACTAAACTTTCATATTTATATTTATAGCACTCGAGGTTTTGAATCTATCCATGAAACGGTGTATTTCACTTTTATATGTGATGTTCTTGATGTGCTACTAATGAAAGTGATGTTGATGTAATTAGATACATAAATACATAAGAATTGTATAGTATATACATAATTATTTGACATTATTTTAGGGCTCCTAGAGGGTTAGCAAGGATGTGGTTTTGGAATAGTTTGGGAATGAAAATAGGGGCGGCCAATGATGTTTGGAGGGGGGTAGATGAAGTTCTACTATTGTTTGGCTGAAAACGACAGGATGGATGACGAATGACGAGATACGCCGAAGAGGATGGTCCACCACTTGTTCTTGAGAAAGATACAAATACACAACTTGCAAGCATAAAATAAGTAATAAAATCTACAACATAATAACAACAACTAAATATCAGCTTAAACAAGAAAATAACGCAATGCACATAAATCCCTAATAGAGAATAAACTAATTAGAAATATGCAGATATGAAATAAATTAATAGTAACTAGATAAAAAAAATGTTCAAAATACAAAAAATTTGGGTGATTTGGTCGGTTGCACTGCAGCCAAATCATAGTTTCCTAAGCGATTATACAATTTTGTGGACCACGAAATAGACACTCCGCACCATTCTCCTAAGCTTGGAGAAGCCTCCTTTCTTCTCTGGAAAGACTTGAATTTCTCTGTCAGATGTTCTTTCCCACGAAGTACATAAGGAGATTTCCAATGCCGTGGTTCATCTCTTCTATTTGCCAATTTGTCGGCAGCATTGTTGAACAAAATTGAAACTTAGCACCCAACTTACTCCAAGAGGCCTTCCAGAAATTGCTAGAAAACATTACATTTCTAACTAGAGTGATGACATGCTCGACAACTTTTGATAGTGGCAACCTAGGGGGTAGATTCAAAATCATAAAATCCTAAATCTATTATAGTGAGGTTGACGTTGCCTCAGATATCGTCTCTTCTATGGCAATATCTTCTAGCATTAGCAAAACAAATTTCACTGATGTCTCTCTGATAACCTAGAGAAATAGGGCATGGGCCACTAAAATTCATGTTTCTTTGAAATACACTTCCCGTCCTGATAAGTAAGTGTTTATGCGGGTATCATGAAGTGTACCCCAATCATATTGACACAGTTAACCTAAATGGATGCGAAACACATCCATAAGCATAACATCACACAAAAGGTGATCTTGCAGCTAGTCTCCCATAGAAAATTCATGAAACATCTTATATCAACAGTGATCTTATTTCCTTTTCTTCGCCTATGATAGAGAATATGATTTGGAATATTTCTGAATAGTAGGCTCAATTTATCCATTATATGTGTTGATGCCATATTTTTACTATTACCTTCATTAATAATGAGGTTACATACTTTTATTTTCACAGTTCAACATGTATGAAATATGATGTGGTGGAGCCACAATTACTCTCTCGCGGACTCAATCAGAAATACCTAGCAAATTATTAACTTCTCTCCCTCATTTGTGGGCAGCTAATTTTTAGATATTATGTTGTTTGTTTTTACTCACAATATATTCTTAAGCGATGATCTCATGCTCAACATCTTCTTTATCCTCTTCTTGAGCACTGTCAATAGGTGCCTCCTGAGTTACATCAAACTCCAACTTCTACCACATATCTATCTTTCCAATTGAACTCTTCACATGATTTGAGTCTTGAGACTTCAAAATGACTGCCTCATTAAAAGTAACATTCATGCTAATGATATTCTTTTTCTATGATTGATAATAAAGTTTGAAGTCATTGGTTGCACACTTGAAGCCAATAAAGATCATCTTCCTTACTTGTGGTTCTACTTTGTCGTTCAACATGTGATAGCAATATTGACAACCAAATACTCTTATGTGTTCATAATCTCTAGTAGGATGTCATGACCTCATCTTCTTTGGATTTTCTTTCTAATAACTGTAGAAGGCAGATAAATTATCAAGTGATAAGCATAGTTTATGGCCTCTAGGAGTGTAAGTGCGTCAAGCTAACTCGTGAGCCTGCTCGAGCTCGGCTCAATAAGTGGCCCATGGACCTAGCTCAATAAGATAACAAGCCATGCTCAAGCTAGCACCAACTTGACTCGTTAGTTCGTGAGTCGGCTTTTAAAAAAATATTAATATAAAATGTTTTGTGATATTAATACAAAATATACACAAATATATATTAAATTTGAAGACTTTATCTTTAAAGTATTAAAATATTTAAAAAATAATTTTATATAATTTATTTTAAGTGATTTTTCATCATTTCTCCCATAATTGCTCATTTTATTTATCATTTTATTATAATACTATCTTAAATTATTATTATTTTCTCTCTTTTATAGTAAACAATTTAGTTCTTGAGTCGGCTCTAACTCGTAAACTTAAAGCTGAGCTCAAGCTCGATCTCAATAAAATTAATCAAGCTCAAGCTCTAGCCGAGGGTGGCTCATGCTCGACTCGACTCGATTACACCCCTAATGGCCTCAACCCAATAGAAGCTATCCAACTCAGCATTGGAAAACATTCATTAAACTTTCTTCACCAAAATCCTGTCTCAACCCAATAGAAGCTATCCAACTCAGCATTGGACAACATTCATTAAACTTTCTTCACCAAAATCGTGTGTGCGTGTGTGTGTGTGTGTGTGTGTGTCTAGAGTAATCATTTATAAAAGAGCTAAAGTATCTCTACTAACTGAATAATGTTGTCTTCATCAGATGCCAAATATTTGTTCGAATATACTCTAAAATATTCTTTATATTGTGGATAACAGTACTAAGAGATACCCGTGTTTTCTTGTAAATGATATAATGTTCACAGAAATCAAGCTTATAGGTGCTTACTCTTTGAATTAATCATTGTTTCACTAAATTCTGAAGTGAAGCCTCTTCAACATGAGTTAATTACATATATCATAATCTAGTGCGTCAAAAGAATCATCAACAACAGCAATAGTTCTAATCACTTTACTATCCTGAAAATAGTAAATATTTTGATGATGAACTCTCTTCATCAAAATCAATACTCTGACAAATCTTCCAAAAAGCTGCCCCAAGAAGTTCTTGGCATTTAAGGACCCAGCTAACAACAAATTCTTTTTGATGCCTGAAACATGTCTAACATCAGTCAACTCCCTCATAGTACCATCATGCATCCTTATAAAGACGTTGCATATACCAATAGTATGACAAGATTAATTATTGAATAGACTCACCACATCACTATCAAAATTCTTGTACATACAAAATGACTCCCGATGAGAATCGTTTGTATACAAACTATGAGTAACTGTAAATAACGATACATCTTAATCCGCCACATTACAGCTCTCCACAATAAGATTAGCTTTTGCCTTAGAGGAAACTCCCTTTCCATTCTCCTTCAACTTCAGATAACCTTTCTTACAATGACCAGTCTCTAAACATTAATCATAATGATTTTTCTTAAAAATTCACCCACAAGACTTGTTCTGCTTTTGAGAACTATTGTTGTTGTTGCTCTTCTTTGTGTAATTCTACTTATTCTCAATCTTTCACGTCTGAATCTAAGTGCTTCATGCAACTCCATCTTTGTTAGCTCTTTGTACCTTTGATAGAACTCATTATTCAACAACGATGTACTCACATTGCCATAATTTAAGACTCTCTTCATATAATTGAGCATAATCTTGAAGTTTTCGTACTCATTTGAGAGTGAATTTAACAGAAGAATTGTCTTGTCTTTATCTTCAACATCATCTTCTTGATTTAACAAATCTGTCAAAACTTTAGAAAATCATTTAAGTATTCATCAATAGTAACTTTGGTCTCATCTGAAATCTACAGAGTCGACGCTTCATATGGGGATAATTCTCCAGGCTTTTCTTGATATAATTGTTCTCCTGCATTCCCCACAATTTTCTTACAGAGACTCAATCATCACCTCATATTTGATCTCATGAGATAAGCAATTTCGGATCAAGTCACAAATATATTGATTTTCTTCAAATAATCACTTTTTTACATCTCTTCAGAACATTCATCATTATGAAGAATTTGCCCAAAATTTAAAGAGCACAACTCATCAATCACTTTGCATTGTCACATACCAAATTTCTCTTTGTCGTCAAATCTCATCTTATCGCTCTTAACGTGATGTGTAACTGACCGATGATTGGACACTTTTTTCCCCATCATGATGGATGTCGAAGTTCCTGACATCATGCTATTAACCATGGCTCCACCGGATATCATAACCTTATTTGCTTTTAATTCTTTTTCTTGTGTCTATGACTTTGCCGGAATCGCAACCTCATGTTGTTGAAATCGCACTAATCTAATTTTGAAACCAAATTGTTGTGCAAAATAATGTTGAAAATGAAATCACACATGTAACAATCAAATACTGTGTGATCTACATGGTTTGATGCAAATCCGTCTACGTCTATGGGGATGCGTTGTTTAACTATCGATAAGTGTGGAGAGATTTAAAAAAAGATAGTCAAAACATGATTACAACTCCACACACAAAAAATCAGTCCTACTTCCTTCTATAAATATGAGAGGATTAGAACATACAAATTAGAAATTTTCTTATATTAAAAGGATTACGTAATTGATTTGATCTAATCTAATTAAGTTACCTAATATCAATCTTCATAATATATAAAAAATTATATTGTTAGATATCCTCTAATTAAGTTACTAAATATAAACCTTCCTAATATATATATTTCTTAATAGACAATCATTGAATTTAATATTTTCCATAACAAAAAATTTAGCTATTAAATACATAATTCTATTATTTTTTATGTCATGTACATAAATCCCCATAAACTATTATGAATTAACAGCAAAAGAAGGAAAATTACGCAATTCCTTTATAAGGCAGAGCTATTGCATATTTGCTTTAGAAAACGATGGCGTAAATGAAAGTTGGAAAAGCAAAAGCTCTTATTGCGTGCAGACAGATGCGTGCGCCGTCCAATAATTTTTTTTTTTTTTAATTTAAAAGTGAGCCTACTGACATACATTTTTTTTAAAGGAAGAGTTTTTATTGGCTCACCGCACGCATCTCTGCGTGCGATGGGCGGATGCATGCGGTAAGCGGACGCAATAATTTTACGAAAAATAGAGACAATGCAAGTTATGTAGATGTCCCTTTTTTACTGAAAAATGCTTTTTGCATTTTCTGGCATCTTTAATTGACGTGGCAGACCTTCTCCAGGAATTTTTATTACAAAAATAGTTGAGATGAGATATTTTCGTAGCTATTTTCACAATTAGGCCAAGTTACTTCTTCGTTCTTTTTTTAAGAATTTACATAATTTCATTTTGATTTTTGCACGATTAACCGTCATCACATTAATAATCTTCATAGAATGGCCCAACCCGAAACAGTTTGATTGGAAATTACCCCAGTGTAAAACATGTTAGAAAGTCCAACTCTAACTCAACCCACTGACCAAACCCCGATATGTATAGCGTGTTTCACTGGGACATAATAACTATTCGAGTAAAATTCGAGTCAATTTTTTGTCAATCTTGGGTCAATTTCGGGTTAGTAGGCCAAGTTTGAATCAATTTTGGGTTAAGGGATCAGTTTCAGATCAATTTAGGGTTGGCTGGTTAACTCTAACTCAATGCAAAAAATCAAATAAGTTAGGGTTCTTACTCTGAACTAGACCAACAATTATTCAGGTAAATTCGAACTTAAATTTTTTGTGCTAATCTAGGGTTGAATTGACTTGTTGGGTCAATTTTCGGCATGCCAAAATTTAGACAATTTGCTTCTTTATTGAAATTTATCATGTTACTATCACTTAAAAGTTTAGAAAAGTTTAAACTAAATTGAGAAATTAATGTACCATAGTTTGATGAAGTTATGTAGCATGATGATGATACAGTACATTTGATTGTGTGTAATTAGATGATTATAAAATCAAATCTCTCGAGGATGGTTGTCTCAAACAAAATAAGATGAAAAGTAAATTATCGATCTAACATTATATAAGTATGCATAAAAAGTGATCCGATCATGGATAAAGACATTTGATTTAGGGTATGTTTGGGGCAACTGTTGTTGTTTAAGGAAGTAGTTGTGAAGCTGTTGCAAAAGAAACAACTTTTCAAAAAGTTGTGGTGACTATAATAAATTTATTTTATTTTGAAAAAGTCAGACTGTAGTTTTCTAACAGCAATCACATTTTAACAGCTCATGTTGAAAAAAAACAAACATCTTTCTACTATAGAATTTTCTACAAAGCAGCAATAAATTAAAATAGTCTCTCAAACAGAACTATGGCGCTGGTCTGAAAAGCAAAACACACAAAAAAATTTCCCAGATAGATTTTGCCCGTAGCTATAAATAAAAGAATAAAATGTCATAATATTTTTTATGAGAATATAGCTTAAAATCATTTTATTTTTTTTCAAATGAGTGTATTATAGATTTTAATTAATTTTCTAATATATCAATAAAATGGAGGCTCCTTCTAATCAAAATATCATAAAAGATTCAAAATATTTTTGAACATAACTCCCCTTAAGAAAATGAGGGCTATATAAATTCATTCAACATTAGATCATTTAATAATCATGTTGGTCTAAATCCAAAATAATGTTTTTCTCCATCAATCTAAGTTTAAACACTAATAATATAATTATATTTGGTGTCTGTCTACAATAATAATAAAAATAAATAATTTAAGTTTTTTAATTGAATAGGTAGGAATTATTTTATTTATTTTGATATTAGAATAATTTAAATTTTGAATTATCAAAATTTACTAAATAATTCAATTTTTTTGTAAATGATTCCCCTTAAAAAAAAAGGAAGGCAGCATAAATAAATTCAAATGGGCATTTACATATATACCACTCAATTTTTATGTATTCACATATCTGACAACTAAATTTTAATTTTTACACTTATACCACCCAAAGCTTTTATATCGCACAAAAATATCACTATTTTAACTCTTAAAAAGTGAAACATAATTTTTCTAGATTAAAAAAAATATATATATTAAAGTTTAGGAACTAGACATATAAATACATAATCATAGAGTGATATGCTTGTAAATATTTTCATAAAATAATGATATCTGAAATAACTATCAAAATGCAGGTCCGAACAATGTCATTGTGGGTTGCAGGGGACCCGAACCAGATCCGGCCCAAATATTTTGGATCATATGACGACTCATCTTGACGAGAAAAAATAACCTTGGAGTCTTGACATACGCACTCCAATTAAAATTTACAAGTGTCATTGTCTAATAAGTGGAGTAGCCTGAAATTCGTCCCGATCATGGAGTACATCATATTTGTACTTTTGATTTTGTTAGAAACCGTGGAGTCCGGTCCACTATGCTTGGGCGGTTACTTTTCTTTGGAGAGTCATACCTCTTCACAAATAACTACTCTGGTCTTCCTCTTTTGTGAAGTGAAGCATCTCTTCGCTCCTTCTTGTTTGTTTCCTGTTTGTGATAAAAGCTTCGGATGTCTCTCCTTGGGTTTAGTAGTCACGCTTTGAGTTCTTCTTAGATTTCCTCGGGGCAGAGGAAGAAACGTGCAAGGAGGAGCAGTTCTTGCGGTAGATGCGGCAAAAGGAAGGAAGAAAGAAGAAAGAAGAAGAAGAAGATTGTTCTCTATAGGCTTCTTCTTGGTCTTGTGGCAGAAGAGAAATTCAGTTTATTTCTCTTGTAAGTTTGTCTTATTCAGTGTATCTCGGTGTTGAGTTTCTTCGGTGTATCTCAGTGTAGAGAGAAAAGAACAGAGAGAGAAGAACAGAGAGAGAAGAAGGGAGAGAGAGAGCAACGAAAAGTGAGAGATTCCTCTTGTTAGTCGAGGTGATCGACTGGTCTAAATTCCTCAAGTACTAAAATCCTCTGCAACTCCGTGGACGTAAGCAATTTACCGAACCACGTAAATCTGTGTGTTCCGCTGTGTTACTCTATTTCTAGTGTGAATTTTCTCTTTTTTATTTTTCGTTTCATCTATCGTTCTCCTGCTTATTTGATTTATATAGATATACCACATCAACCAACTGGTAACTGGTATATCTAGATCTAACAACAACAACAACTGGTATCAGAGCATGATTTCAGATCTAAGGAGAAATAATGACTGCAAATGAAATGAAAGTTTCAGAGATCGAGAAGTTTAATGACACAGATTTTGTTATTGGAGAATGCAGATAGAAGATTATCTTTATGGGAAGAAACTTCATCTTCCGTTATTGGGGAAAAGACCTGAAAGAATGGATGAGGCTGAATGAAATTTGTTGGATCGATAAGTTCTAGGGGTTTTTCGATTGACCCTATCGAGGTTCGTTGTACACATCGTCGTTAAGGAAACGATGACTGTAGATCTCTTGACAGCATTATCAGATATGTATGAAAAGCCTTCGACGAATAACAAGGTGCACTTGATGAAAAAGTTATTCAGTTTGAAGATGACAGAAGGTGTTTCTGTTGCTCAGTGAATATTTTTAATACTATCACAAATCAATTGTCGTCTATAGAAATTGATTTTGATGATGAGATATGTGCACTGATCTTGTTGGTTTCATTGTCAGATAGTTGGGAAGCCATGAGTACAGCAGTTAGCAGTTCTGCAGGTAAATCTAAACTGAAATATGATGATATTCGTGATTTGATTTTGGATGACGAAGTTCATAGAAAAGATTCTGGCGAGGTCTTGGGTTCGAGTTCGGTACTGAATGTTGATTTCATAGGGAGCATGATAGGAACTCAAGTATAGAGAGATCAAAATCAAAGTTTAGTAAGCAGACAACCTGTTGGAATTGTGACAATGCTGGCCACCTAAAGAAGAACTACAAGAATCCTAAGAAGATGGAGAATGATAGTGCAAATGTGGTATCTGAAGAATCACAGGATGCACTATTGTTGGCAGTTCATAGTTCTGTTGTAGACTTGATGTTGTATTTAGGGGATTTTAATATGTTAGGAAATCTACCAGAGGTCAGAGTGCAGGGCAGTGATGGATGTAAAGAGGAAAGTGGGTCTGAGGCACCTATTCCTATTGTTTCACAGACAGTTGTTGAAGAACCACAGAGTTATGAAGAAATCTTTCATGATAAAAGTTCGAGCAAGTGGGAGCTGACAGAACTTTCACTAAGGAAGAAGACATTATACAACAAATGGGTGTAACATGTGAAGACTGAGCGTGATGTAAGTAAGAGGTACAAGGCTAGACTTGTTGAAAAGGGCTTTCAGTAGATGCAGAATTATGCCCATACAGTGGGAGTTGTAAGAAGAGACAAGAGTGACCCAGGAAATATCTTGGAAGTGCAAAGCTATGTGGAGCCTGCTGATATGTTAACTGAGGGTGTTACTCTTGAGAAATTGAAGTTGTGCACAGCTTTAGTTCGTCTTCTGGAGTGAAGACAGGGTTTTGAATTGCAGGGGTGGAGGATTCAAGGTGGAGGATACATGTTGAAGAAAAAGGTGACACCGCCAGCGGAGGATATCAGTTTGAGGAAGAAAATGTTGCAGCATATGTACCAGTCTCCAATCGGGAGAATTGTTAGAAACGATGGAGCCCGATCCACTATGCTTGGGTTGTTACTTTGCTTTGGAGAGTCGCACATTTTCACAAATAACCACTCCCGCCTTCCTCTTTTGTGAAGTGAAGCATCTCTTTGCTCCCTCCTGTTCGTGATAAAAGCTTCGGATGGCTCTCCTTAGGTTTAGTAGTCACGCTTTGAGTTTTTCTTAGGTTTGCTCGGGGCAAAGGAAGAAAAGTGCAAGGAGGAGCAGTTCTTTGTGGTAGAAGGCAGAAGGAAGAAGAAGAAGATTGTTCTCTCTAGGTTTCTTCTTGATGGCTTGTGGCAGAAGAAAAATTGGGTTTATTTCTCTTGTAAGTTTGTCTGATTCAGTGTATCTCGGTGTTGAGTTTCTTCGGTGTAGAGAGAGAAGAACAGAGAGAGAAGAAGAGAGAGAGCAACAAAGAGTAAGAGATTCCTCTTGTAAGTCGAGGGGATCGACTGGTGTAAATTCCTCAAGTAATAAAATTCTGCAACTTCGTGGACGTTGGCAATTTGTCGAACCACGTAAATTTGTGTGTTCCGCTGTGTTACTGTTTTTCTGGTGTAAATTTTCTCGTTCTATTTTTCGCTTCGTTGATCGTTCTCCTGCTGTTTTGATTTATATAGATATACCACATCAACTAATCGGTAACTTGTATATCTAGATCTCTCAACAACAACAAATTTTTCTTCAATACAACCCTATTATACTCGGTTACTTTCACTTAAAAAAATCAAAATATAATTATGTTGTAATTCACGTCCGGGCTATGTATGAATTCCGGAGATAATATTTTCTCCAGTGGAGTGTAGCCTTACTTTGTTTTTTTGATTGTGCAAACCAGCAAGCGGAGCCCACTATTTTATACATAAATCGGTAGACAAAAAGGCAGCAATTGCGTGTTTCACTTGTGTTGTCTGCACAATTCATGCTTTGGGATGAGAGAGGAACAAAAACTGCGAGAGATCTGGATTCCGAATGAAGCTACAAATGGACGCACAAATAAAGAGAAGAGAGACTAATTGCTTATAAATTGTTATTATTTTAATGCGTTAGAAAACTATGTAGCTGGCAGGTGGGAGGCTATTTAAGGAAATTAGTAATTAAGTTATGCAGAATTTCGCATTACATAAGTTTAGGATTTCACTTCAAGATTTCTTGAGAAATTATTGGTGCTTCAGGTTCAGATACAGAAAAGATTACTTGCAGACTTCTGTTGTCGTCGATATGTGGGGGGTTAGAGGCGTACATTTCGTATACACACATCCACACGTAATATTTCTTTTCTCAAAAGAGGGGAGTTAGTGCAAAAGAATGCCAAGTGCGCGTGGTGGTATTGGAAGGGAGAACATAGAGGTCATATTTGATCTTATTGTGCCAATTGATTGATGTTGAAGTCATAAATTTAAGCTAAGGGAAATGTTGTTATGAGTACTTTAGAAGCTCCAACTCTTTGTCAATGTTAAGGTTGGGGGGATTTTTTTGTTGATAGCAATAATAGAATATTAAAAATGTCGATAAGGAAAATTTCAAATTTAAAATTGTTTTTTTTTTCTTTTGCTTTTTACTCTCACATGCATTTCTAGACGCAATATAAAGTATGGAGGTGAATTATTCTATTTGTTGTAGGAAAGAAGAGATTATAAGAACATAAGATATAACAGAGATTATTTACTTAATGAGAAGGTTGAGTTGTGTTGCATAAATTTTAGGTAAAAGGTGCTTGTAGTAATGCCAAATATAACTCATTTGATTTAGATATTGCTCTACATATTCACTTGATTAATTCCTGTATGTCAACATGTGCCACTGAATTAGAAGGGAGGCCTTGGATGAGCATTATCCTTATCCCATGTATGGGCATGATTTTAGGTTCATAACTTGCCCATTAAATTATATAAGCACATTGTAAAGTTTTTCTGACTACTCATAGCATATGTTGGCTTGGGGAATTATGCATCACTTAAAGGATTTAAGTATGTTATTTCTTATTATTACTTGTATTTCAAAAGTGTTGTTTTTTTTTATATGCCACAAGTAGGGTGAGAGATTCTTGATTGTATGTTGTGGTGCATCCTTGAACCATGGAGTATAGCAAAACAATCACTTCCTTTATGATTGAGTAGTGTGTGAGCACAATTTTTTGTATGCTTGACTACACGTACCTATTGATGTGTATAACCACATTAGGAATACCCAATGCTTACCCATAACACTCATAAATTATTATGAGCTTTACTAAAAGAAATTTATGGCACTTTTTATTTCAGTTTAGCATGTCATGGGAGTTAGTTGTGCTAGGTTCTTTAACAATAAACATTGGTAGTGGGTTTGAAAATATCTAATAATTTTTTTGCTAAAAATAATTCAATTATGCATAAAATAACTTAATCCAAATTAAGTAATTTTATAGTAAGAGTTCTTTACTTTCCTTTGAAATGATTTTGATACATTTATTTATATTGTTCTAAATAATAAAACTAAAAAAACTATTGTTAAAAAGTGGTTGTAAGACTTGTTGATTTTTAAATAGGCTTAATCCATCTTATATCACTTTAATATTATGACAAATATCTAAGAGAAAAGATAAATTTAGTTAATAAGTAAAATTCAACAATTCATTAAATTAATCTAAGATTTCAAGAGGCTGGTTATTATGAATTGAGTAAACTAAGAAGAAATAAATGAGTGTTTAATTATAAACAAAAGTACAAAAGGATATACCAACCTTTTAAAATAATTCAGTATCAAGTACATTTATGAATTTCTAATATGAGAGAATACTACAAAAACTTATCCAAAGTAAACATTTTAGATAAACTTATAGAACCATCTATAAATCTTAAAGGAGACAAGATTTTGGAACTTTCCAAAAGAATTACAATTTTTTTCACAATACATGAAGATTTTTTTTTTTTTGGCTTGTAGAACTTTATTGAGGCATGACAATTTTAACAATGCTAAATGTTATAATTCAAAAAACACCATAGAAAGAGTCAGCCCATAAAAAAAAAAAAAGTGGTAGAAAGTGTGTTGCTAAAATTTAATTTAAATATACAAACTATAAGAGATGAAAAAGACAGGAAAAGAATTTAGTTTTTATAAACCTAATAAAAACTATCTAAGGGTATTTTAATGATCTTTCCATAACACACTTCAAGGAGTAACAAGGAGTTGGATAAGGCCATGAAGGATGTAAAGATTAAATATTATATTTGTATGCTCTATTTAGAGTTGAATATGATGTTCAAGTTATTAAGGCAAAAGCTTGTCTTATCTAATAACTTATATAATATAAAAATATGAAGTCCTTATCATTATATTTTTCTTTTAGTCTTTCACATTTTCTTTCAAGCTATCATTAGATGGCTATAACATCCTATGCATTTATTTATATTCATTAATATATAGCTAATATAAAATCAAATAAATTCTCTCGAATACCAAAAAAACTTTTATTTGTCTCACACCTAAAGCCAACTAATGAATCTCATAAATATAAAAATTTTGGCCACCTACATATAACTAAAAGCATAGGTTTATATTTCTCCTTTCCTTTGATAGATCTCCATATCTTATTTTCCATGAGCCTAAGACTACAAGGAGTAGAGAGAACTTTGAAGTCATCATGGAAGTTGTAAGGAAGCCAACAAGGAGAATCATCCAAAAGTCTTTAAAGTGTTTAGTAAATTTGCATAAGGCATAACTTATAATTCAATTTTTTTCACTTTCAACTTCTCTAATCAATATCATCCCAATCTTATTTTATGTTCTACATAATACACCCACTGCTATATTACAATTAAGTTTCAATAGATAATTTATAACAGAACCTAGACAAGAATCTATCACAATATCGGTTTATGGCAAATTATGCTACCAAATTTTATTTTCTCAAAAGTACACATCACAAATTTAGCTTGTGATGAATAAAAAAATATTATAGTTTTGAAACCAGTTTATGCTCAAATTTAAAGTCTTATTTTAAGATTGATTTATAACCTATTTTTGGTGTTACTCTTTGTTCATACATGACGAAAAACACTTCATGACAGGGTGCTCTGCAAAAAAAATGCAACTAATTTATAATAAACTTGCAGCTAAAAAACCTCATATTCTCTAACTTTCTACATATTTATAAAGAGCACTAGCACTATTGGATATATGAAGTGACAATCTTGATGACGATAGAGAGTGTTAACCTTGGTAACATTGTTGCATTGGATGACATCAACATTGGTGTCAATGAAAAATGTCATCTTTGATTGTGAGGCAAGTGTTTGAGTTGATTTTGATAATGGGCATCAACCTTATTGGTAATAACACGCACGGGCATCAAACTTGGTTGAAATGAAGATTATCATCCATATTGGTCATGATGGATTTTAGCTTTTGTGTGGCTGGTAGGGATTAATATTATTGTTGATGGGAAATGTATGGTACTAGTAGATATGGTTTTGAATTCTCTTCTCTAGAATCCTTCTTGTGGCCCTATCCTAGCCTCCTCTAATTTGTGGAAATGCAATGAATTTATAGTACTTTGGTTAGAAATATTTTGCCCATTTTGACCAAAAATTATAGCACTACATCATATTATATATTCGTAATATCTTTGTTCATTATACAATATTCTTTAGAGATTTTAGTACTTTAATGAAACGATATTAAAATTAAGCAATGCTTTGGTCATCATATCGATCTCATTGAAATGCACATTTGTAATATAAGCATCTAAGAATAATAGAATGCTAAACATCTCAAATAATATTATGAACCTATCTAACTTGATTGGAGAATGCTTTTTATTATTTTTATTGAATTAATATTAGTTGGTTAATTTCTCTTGATGTCTGATGTTCTTCTCATTATCTTTGTTTAACAAATGACATATATTCTTATCATTAGTAAGTATATATAAAATAACTGATAATTTAGATAATTAAGTAACAAACTTAAGTCAATATATTTTTTTAAAAAAAAGTTGTTATGAAAATTTCCAATGTTTTGACAAGAACATGCTATGTTTGACCACTAAATGTTCGAAATCTCGAGTAATTAGCTAGGACTCATGCAAACCCATTTTGCAACGTTACTATTTTGGAGCATTTTTTTATTCAATATATTTGTTTTCATATGACTCGGAAATCGTATAGTTGATTTTTTTCAAAATTACTTCTATGTTTTGAAAACTATTTGAACCATAAAAATATATTGAATGATTGAGATTATATATATATATAATTGCCTTTGAATGTGGCACCCTGGCATAAGTGAATTACTACCAACAGTCGAGCAGACTGCGCCACAGATTATTGTATAATTTATAGTTTGAGTGATAATCAGAAAAGATTTATATGTCACACAAGTGACTCCAAGGATTCCAATCCTGACGTAAAAAAGTGGAGTTTTTTTTATTATTATTATTTGCACTTAGAGCACTCTTGCTTATAGTACTTTCACTCTTTTGAATTGAATGTGTCAAAGTAAACTCATAATGAATAAATACCCTCTCAATTTCACTAAACTACAATTATGTTATTTATCGCCAATCAAAATGCTTGAAATCAAACATAAGGTTTTATCCATTGTAGTACCAAATTTAGCTATATAATGTGGATGGATCAAACTTCACTACCAAAATACGTATACACAAATATTGAGATTCACTTTTCTTTTATTTACAAATTGACATCTCAATTAAAAATGTTTGTAATGCTTACATTGGTTGATCAATGCAAGCTTTTTTGTCATTAAATTATTACATGAAACTCAATTAAACTCCTTAACAAAGAAGAGTGAATTAGTGCCAACTCAAAAATACAAATCAATAAAAATAGAAAGAAATAAAATAAAGATATTTATGATTGCAATAGAATAAATATATTTATGATTCCCAAAGAAACACTGCATTCTTCCTCCACCTTAACCATCTTGAAAGCAAAACTAAGTTCAACACCTTAGCTCAAAAGGGTTAACCAAATCCAATCAAGGAATACAAATTCACCGAAAGGAAATACAAAATGAGTTTTAGGACTTCACAAGGAACGCTCAATGCTCTATCTCTCCTCCTCCCACTCTTATATAGGTTTTAGATGATCCCATGACAAATATTATATCTCCCCTGCTTTATTGTTGATATCAAAGGTCATATTATTTAAATAACAATTGATTATTCATTCTATAAGTATAAACAAGTATTGGGGGCAAGTACTCCAAACAAGTATTTCTAATCCAATGTTTGTTGAGCATCTCCTAGATTGGTACAACCACCACACATCACTTAGTTAAATTCAATAGCATATGACACAAACATGAACATACATTAGTCCAATTTCTACATTGATTTATGTGAAGAGTATAAGAGAACTCTATAAATCAACACTTCCATGTTACAACATTTTTTCAACTCAATAAAAAACTAATAACTTCAATATAACCAATCAAAATAAATAATATATTTCAAACTCCAAAAAACACAACCTCCAATCAAGACAAAATGACAACTATTTACAATTACAAACATACGCACCAAAGCTTGATAAAACAAACCTAGGCTTCATTCACTCCGGTATAGTTACCAAAACCGGTCGCCAATTCCGCCGCAGCAACCGATGTCGAAGCCCCCGCGGTCCGAATCGCCT
>NW_018164884.1:274800-286869 GCF_001263595.1 Phalaenopsis equestris
TGGCTATGCCATGTTTCATTTACAGAATTCAGTCTAATAACTTTCATCATTTTCAGAGGCTTCTTTGGGCATTCATACGGTATTTCTTAGCTTTTGTTATCAGGCGAATGGGAATCATACCTTCAATTTCTGTGTGGGAGCATTGCAGGCCAATGCTAAGCCTAGATGGCAACTTCTTTCTGAGTAAGTATAGCGGAACTTTGCTCGCTGCGGTTGGAAATGATGCAAACAGTGACTTGCTTCTCCTTGCATTTGCTATTGCTGAGCCTGAATCTAACAAATCATGACTAAGGTTTTTAATTTCCCTTCATGAATTGATCCCAATTATTAATTCCACAACTGATCTATGAATTGATCCCAATTTGCCTTTGAGATTTCTTAGATGATGGTATGGGATGCAAGACGCAAGGCCATCAAGGTAATATTTGGTATTTAGGAGGAATCATACAAGTTTATCAATCGTTTCATGGACGTTATTTGTTCTGCCATGCAAGATTCCGTTTATAGAATTCAGTCTAATGGCTCTCATTGTTCTCAGAGACTTTTTTGGGCATTTAATCCACATCGGTGCTAAGCTTAGATGGCACCTTCTTGCTAGGTAAGCATAGGGGAACTTAGCTCACTGCAGCTGGAATTGATGCGAACGATGACTTGCTTTCCCTTGTATTTGCTATTTTTGAGTCTGAATCTCTAATTATGTCTATGATGTTTAATTTGCCTTAATGAATTGATCCCAATTATTCACTCAATAACTGATTTATGTATGATCTCGGATAAACATTCAGGATTGTTATGTGGCTGTAAAGATATATTCCTATGGGCTGTTCTTCGTCACTGCTTGAGACATCTACAAGAAAACTTTAATAATGATATTAGAAAAATGGGAGTAGCAGATGTAAAATTTCGTTGTCAAAAATGTAGGATGCGGGAAATACAAATGATATTGATGTTTATAATCATCACATGACTGATATAGAAGAATAGAAAGGTACAGCCTTATCAGTGTTTGATTGAACGTGACATTACGAAATGAAATTTAGTTCATGATGGAGGAATGAGATTTAGGACAATGGCGACAAATGCATCTGAGTGTTTCAATGGGATTTTAAAGCGTGTACAAGGATTACCAATTAAAGCTCTTATTATGTGCATATATTATAACATTGTAGCTCTCTTTCATAAGATGCTTAACATTGTGGTCCATCAGGAAGAAGCAGATGAGTCATCCATTGCACAACGAACACAGTTTATTACATAGGTATGAACATGAGGCTAGACATTTTCCGGAGCCCACTCGAATGAATGCTCGTGATGCACAAGTATTAGACAGGACTGCAGGTCTATAGAGTGGACCTTATCGTTGAAAGATTATCCAAATGCAGTTGTAATCGCTCAGACATATGCCATATGTCTTGCCCACACACGATTGTAGCACTAGGACAGAGAAGGTTAATCATTTAGCACGTCTCAAAATATTACATATTACAACTCTAGAAGCTGACCTGTAGTGGTGAATTTCATGTCATTCTGGATCACACCGGATGGCAAAATTATGATGATGAGTGCGGATTTGTTAAGTTGTTACCACCAAATTACAGACTACGATCCGGCAGGCCTCACACGAACAGATACAAAAGTAGTATGGATGATAGTACAAGTCGTAAAAATAGTTTGTGCGGTCTGTGCAAAACAAGGGGTCACAATTGATAATCCTGCCCGCATAATGCTACTAATAAAATGTGTGTTATCTGATAATTTTCAATCATATTTTGCATTGCAACCAACGTTCCAAATCAAATATTAATGCTTCTTTTACTTTGCTAACTACTTGTGTGCATTTTATATATTAGATGGCCGAGGAGGCTACCAGGCCGGTTAAACGTCGACGAAGAAGGCCTACTGAGATGAACATACAGTCTTACACTACATGAGGCCCACCCCAGTATTGCTACCTTGGGTGTTCGACATAGAGCCATGCACCCAGACACGGTGTTGTTCTTCTCATAATTGATTTTATCCAATTTTACTTGAAATTTTTTATAATATTTAATTATGTAATTTTTTTTTTTAGGGAACTATTCTTGAGCCCGCATCACATCTGCTCATGCTGAAGGAGTGGTCTATTAATTGTACTAAATCTTAGCAATGTTTAGTGCAAAATTCGAGATAGTGAAGTTCGATGAAACCGGGAACTTCAGATTGTAGCAAACAAGAGTGAAAGATTTTTTGGCACAATAAGGAATTTTGAAGGCTTTGCGAGCTACGAAACCTGATAATATGAAAGATGAAGATTGAGAAGAATTGCAACTACGAGCGGCAGGTACCATAAGTTTATGTTTGACAGATGAGATTACGTATCATGTTATTAATCTGAAATTTTCAGGAGAAATATTGAAAAAATTAGAATATCAGTTTATGTCCAAATCTCTGACGAATAAATTGTATCTGAAGCAAAGACTGTATGGGCTGAAGATGCAGGCAGACACTGATTTGGCGCAGCAATTGAATGTCTTCAATCAAATAATCACAGATCTGTCACGGCTTGATGTGAGTATAAAGGATGAAGACCGAATAATGATTTTGTTGTGTTCATTGTCTTCTTCTTATGAACACTGGGTGACTATTCTGACATATGAGAAATAAACTATCAAAGTTGATGAGATTACTGTATCATTGTTGGCTCACAACAAGCGGAAGCAGAATGCAGGGGAAACCTCTCATAGAGACAGTTTATATGTTAAGGGTAAGCAGGATCGTGGAAGGAAGGAGGAGAAGGAAAGTTCTGGAATGCGAAATTTCAGGTTAAAGCCTAAAAATAGAAAAACGATTCATTGCTAAAAGTGCAAGGATGCGGGACATATGAAAAGAGATTGTCCAAAGCTCAAGAAGTAGTTTGATGAGAAACAGAATTTAGTGGGTTGGGAGGAGCGAATGCGAGTTGATAATTTTATTTGTGGGTTTTTATCTATATATATGATGCGTAACTCTATGGGCATGAACTGGACTCCTCTGAAATAGTGAATTCGCCGTTTTGCTCTCGAGGACGTAGACATCTTTGCCGAACCTCGTTAAATCTCTGTGTTCTTTTGGATTTGTGTTGATTTCTGTTTTTCTTTGCCCTAAATTTCTTAACAATTAGTATAAGAGTTCTAGGCAGAAGAGGAGAAATCTCGTAGGCCCAGGAAGTACGAAGAACGATTTGGGAATTTGGCAGTAGAAGTTCGAAGGCTAGGATTTTTGATGGTTCAGAGGTTGGCGGCAGTTCCGATTTCGGCCCAGAGGAAGAAGAACTGCGGCAGTTCTTCGGACTGTTCGGCGAGCGTGACCAGGACGATCGTTCACGCGAAGCAGATCATTCGTGACAGCCATATCGTTCGAGCGGGATCTAGATTTCAGTCTCGCGGCGGAGGAGTTCGCAAACTGTTTTGCGAATCGTCGCGACTGCGATGGAGTTCCCGCGACGCGAGCAAGCGAAGGTTAGCGACACCAGAGGGATTCACGACGTATTATTCACAGGTTGTTTATCGTGGCAGGGGATTCGCGGGTTCGCAGAGGAGTTCGCGGTGCCAGGATCGATCAGGATCGTGCGACAGAGAGTTTGGTCAGGCTATTTCTGCGAACAGAAGACGTGTAAGTTTGGTTTCGCGCGAATCTATAGTCGCATGCGGGAAGGAGTTCCACGGGAGTTCGACGAATTAGGCGGTTTACGGCATCCGGAGGAAGGAGTTTGCAAATTTTTCGGATTGTTCCTAAGACAAACGGGCTCGCGGGAACGAACAGGTGCGAAGCAGTTTGAATAAAGGGCTGCGACAGTTTGACAAGTTCTGTTTTGGGAGTTAGAGGCGTAGTCGCGGGACAGACAAAGGCGGTTTTCACGCTTCTGATTTGCAGAAGAAATTGCGACAGGTGGAGTACGAGGAATTCTGGTAATTTGGGGTTCGGAGCAGGAACAGAGACGAGCGAATCGCGGTATTCACAAATTCGGCAACGAGTTCGGTTTGGCCCAAGCTAGCTGCAGAAGGAATTCTGAATCAAGGCTTCAGGAGAAGAGGTAGTAGAGAGTTCGCCAGTTTCACAGAGGAGAGGACTTAGGTGGTGTTATGCCAGCGGGGTTCGCAAGTTTGTCGCAGGAGGATTTGCGACAGATGGTCTTGCGACAGGTGGAGTTCGGTAGGTACAGGCGAAGCGAGCATACGCTATTATTCGAGAACAGTGGTTTCGTGAAAGTATTTCACGAAAGGTTTTGCTCGCGGGACAGCCAGGACAACAATTTAGCCGAGGTGTTAACGTGAACAGGAAAAGTGTTTCGTGTGAAAAATTTGATTCACAAATCACAACAAAATTACATGAAAATTGTTGCAATTGACAGAAAATTTCAGGTTTATTTGAATTTATTTGCAATGTGTTTTTGTTTCGACAAAAGACAGGAAAAGTTCGCTGTAGGATTAATTTCAAATAACAATGTCTAGTGCAAAATTCGAGATAGTGAAGTTCGATGAAACTGGGAACTTCGGATTATGGCAAATAAGGGTGAAACATTTGTTGACACAACAGAAAATTTTGAAGGCTTTGCGAGCTATGAAACTGGATAATATGGAAGATGAGAAACATGATCTATCTTTCAAGTTTGTGAATATAATGCAAAGCGACAATTCAGATTGCAGTAATGATGATGTACTTTCAATTACAACAATTCAGTTGAATGATGCATGTATTCTTGATTCAGGATGCTTTTATCACATAACACCTAACAGAGAATGATTTACTTCATACAGGTTATCTGATTTTGGTTCGGTCTATTTGGGTGATGATAGATGTTATAATATTGTTGGAATTGACAAAGTCAGAATTAAGATGTATGATAACACTGTTAGAACATCATGTGAGCTCAGACATATTCCAGATTTGAAGAAAAATTTAATTTTCTTGGGCACTTTACATAGAAGTGATTTTATTCCTAAGGCAGATGGGAATAGGGAAACTACCAGAATTGTAAAGGGTGCATTGACTGTGATGAAATGAAGGATCACTGCAGGTAATATCTATAAATTGTTGGGGAGTACAGTTGTAGGTGGAGTCACTCTGTTGAATTATATGATGAAAATGCTGCTGATATGTTGACCAAGCCAGATACTATCAACAAGTTCTTGCATTGTTTGAAATTGTTGAATGTTTGCAATTGTTAGAAGACATGGTTGCCCAACCCATTTCGGTGTAAGAAACTCCATGATGTTTTTATTTCTCCTATGTGGTTGGATATTCGCCAAGGTGGAAATTTATTAAATATATGTATTTCCCATAAGGGGCGGTGGTGGTCCAACCCACTTTAGTGTGTAAGAAACTTCATGATGTATTTCTCCTAAGGGGTTGTATATTCGCCAAGTTGGAGATTTGTTATGTATGGCTCATATACCAGAATTTGAAGTCTCTTGGAATTGAAGAGGTATGTCTCCTGGAATGAAGAAGAGTGTCTCTTGAAATTGAAGAGGTGTGTCTCCTGGAATGAAGAGAAGCGTCTCTTGGACTTGAAGAGGTGTCTCTTGGAATTTAGTGGGTTGGGGGGGAGCGAGGGCGAGTTGTTAATTTTATCTGTGGGGTTTTTATCCATATATATGATGTGTAACCCTATGGGTATGTAGCTAGACTCCTCTGAAATAGTGAAATTCGCCGCTCTACTCCCGAGGACGTAGTCATATTTGTCGAACCTCGTTAAATCTCCGTGTGTTCTTCTAGATTTGTGTCAATTACTGTTTTTCTTCGCCCTAAATTCTCAACACAAGATGACAGTGACGTTGCAGGATGTTTCTATAATCTTGGGTGTTTGTGTGGATGGGTCCCCTGTAGTTGGGCATCTTATGGTTGGAACAAAAAAAAGATGACAGAATTAATCTACTTGTTGTGATGAGGCGCCCGGTGTCGGGTGTTATATATCAAGATCCAATAAACCCCACTATTAGATCTGCTTTTAGAATGGGACAAGCTCATTCACAAACTTGCATGTCGTTAAGGTGGCTCAGGTTGACATTTTTCAGGGATAGTTGCATTCGTCTTAGCGACATCCAGTTCACTCGACATCTATGGGCATACATATTATTCAGCATTGGCTCTTTCTTGCTCCCAAATACATCAGGTTTTAAGATTCATTTGTAATACCTACTATTGATAGAGGACATGGATTTCTTTAGCACGCTTTTGTTGGGAGGGGCAGTGCTAGCTCATTTATATAGGGAGTTATGCAAGTCAACAAAACCCAGCCGGGATAATATTGTTGGTTGCTTGCACTTCTTACAAGTATGGTTTTGTGAGTGTATCCATGTCAGAAGGCTTAATCTTTATGTACAATATCCACAAGAGAGAGATGAATTGAGCGTTAGTTATAGGTAAAACTAATATGGACCCAAATTTCTTAGTGGATTTATTTGTATTTGTATTTGCATTTGACAAGTTATATCTAGGTTTCTGATATGTATGGCTAAATTCTAACATCTCTGTTGTGCAGGTTAATTGGGAGCCCTAGGGTAATCAAATAAAATTAGGTGTGACAGATATTTGTCTTGTGGGTGAGGATATTTAGATGACATATGTTCCCCTCGTCAGCTGGAAGAGGGTCGAGTGTCACCTTCCCGATAGGGTCTTGTGTTATTTTGGGATACCGCATATGGATATTGCACCCTTGGATCCTGGATTCAAGAGGATTGACGACCGAGGAAAAGCTGATGTCGACTGGGCCGACTATCATCAAGTGCATACATATATTAATGTGGGAGAATCGAAGTTGTTTGATTGTAAATATTCATGATGGCGAGGATGATAACCAGTGTTATAGATCATTATATGAGTTGGTATAAATCATGGGCCTCATTGTATTTGCAGAAGACGCCTACTGTCTCTCCTGACACATTATTCAAGAGCACCAGGAGAACAAGAATTTGTAAGTAATTATTCTCGTAAAAACTTGACTTATCTATTGTAAAGTGAATATTGACTTCAATTTACGTTAATTTATGTAGACCGAGTTTTTCTTAGCGGTTGAGGAGATATTCAAGTCTTACATTGGGCAAGTTGCTGACTCTGGTTTACATGCAGCTGTGTATAGTTTCAGGAGTTAACCAAGAAGTTTAGACTATGCATTCACATTAACGGCACAAACTATAGACTCGTGTTCGGTGAGGATATGCCTACTCGGTCTACTTCACCGCCACTCGGACAAGTATCAGATGTTGGTAAGTGGCCCTCTACATATGCTGATCCCGACCCATCTACCTACAAGCACAGTTCACATAGAGCACCATGAAGGTTTGAATCATCTACATTATCATGTAACCAGCAGAGGGGAGTCATACCGTCATTACTAGTCTTGTATTGAATCACAACAACTAGGTGAGGAAGAGCGCACTGAGGAAGAAAATCTTAGTAAAAACCGCCTTGTGCGGTCGCCCATTACGTGCACATATTCAATACACTTCTAGGAGCAACGCAATTCCACACAGACATGGTCGCCGATAGTAGTAGTAGTTTAAGATGTGTAGGTGTATCGCTTTCATAATGTTTTTGTATTTTCCATTTATGAATTTTGTGTATCTTAAGATGTTTCCCTTAACATTATATATGATGCGAGTTTCAATATTTTTTACTTGGGGCATTTACATACATAGCACACAATTCTTATGCATTTACATCTCTCACATCCAAACTTTTATATTTACATAGTACTCAAATCTTTACAATCACATTAAAATAGCACTATTATCACTTTTTAAAAGTGAAATACACTTTTTCATGCATAGATTTAAAGCACCAAAATATTATGTATGTAAACATAAAAGTTTAGGTATGAGTTATGTAAATACATAAGATTTGTGTGCTATGTATATAAATTTCCTTTTTTTACTTACGCGCATTCTTGTAACTACAGTCTTCCATTGTTTGATTTGTTTGATCTATGAAGGGCATGTATTCTGTGATTAAGAGATTGGTCATGAGTTGAAATCATTGGATTATGCTATTTGAGTTATCCATTGCTATGTTTTAAATTGTTTGCTTTGAGTTGGATCCAGTTTTATCTATGTAAATTTTTCTCCTTGAGTTTCTCATCCATATTTTCTGTTGTTGGGAAGGCGGGCCTTTCTTATTTTAGCACAAAAGCGAGCGATGATGCAGGTCAATTTAGTCGGGGTAATGCTATAACTATGACAAAAGTTATATATTATTGGTCAAGTTTAAGAGGTGATGTAATATGATTAGAATCATAATGCATGACTTCCTAAATAGCTAAGCGAAAAGATGATATTGCATTACACAATCCCTTACCTAATTCTTTTACACATTCAGAAGTTGTTAGTATGAATTTTGTACTAAGGATGCCATGAACTTTGAAGAAGCATAGTTCTCATAATTAGTTTCATGGATTGTCTGAATTATTGTAATTATGTAGTCCAATATCTTGGGCTATTGTAAGAAGTTTGCTATGCTTTTTTCCTGGAACAACATGATAGCTAGTGAGTTGCAATGGGTTCTAAGAAAATCTTCCCTTAAATTAATAAGTATATTTCAGCTTGTTGAAATGGATTCTAAAAAATCTTCCCTTAAATTAACTTGATTATTTGTAAATATTGAGCTTTTTTTTCTTCTTCTATTGATATTTAAATGAATATTTAGTTGTTCCTATATGCCAAATAGGTTGAAGTAGAAATTATCAATATGTATTAGAATTAACTTAACCTAAGTTGACCATATATTTTGTAGAACATTAGCCTTCATTCACTCCTTTAGTATGTCGTCAATTGCAATATTTGGGAGTTAAGAATCAATAACTTCAGCAATCCTTCGTGCTTTTAAGTAAGTGGTAGAGCTCTTAGCCTACGCTTCACAACTCTTCTTGGTATATTCATGATATTAGAATTATTTACATTGAATATGAATAGGTTAAAATTTAGGAAATGTACATACCTAGTACAGAATTCTTATGAATTTACCTATCTCACATCTATACTTACACATTTACATACATAGAACTATGGCGCTTTAAACCTATGCATCAAAAGGCGTATTTCACTTTTAAAAAGTAATATGTGCTACTCTTTCTGTCATATTAAAGATATGATTACTATGTGTAAATACGAAAGTTCAAGTGTAAGATATATAAACACATAAGAACTGTGTGCTGTGTAAATGCTAGTATATTTTATTGTTTACTGACAATTATCACCATCTATCTAAATATGTTTCATTTAACATTTGTTTTTGCACCCTTGGATGTTAAATTCTAATATAATTTGAGAAGTGAAAGTTGGAGACAATGAAAAGCCCCCTCTGATACACAATATAACTTGACACTATGTAATCGATTATATCATGGGAAGACCATCAAGGCCGTAATTGCCAATGACTTTATCGATGTTATGGGATCATGACTGCAACTCTATCATGCTGTCTAAACTTGGTCAAAGATCTAAAATAAAACAATAATTGAAAATGAATGAAATAATTATATTGAAGTTATGCTTATATTTGATTGCAAGCTTGTTTTAAACTGTCAAATCCTTTTGACTTGGTGCATTATGGACAGGTACTGTAAACTATATTTCTTTTAGGTTGATTAGTCAAGGAGATAAAAGTCTTATTACATTATGTTTCTAATACTGTTACTCTCATGCGCTGTTTGAAATGTTCTATTTCTCGGCAATTGACTTACTTCCAGATTTATATATTGGGCCACACGTGGAGCTAAAGAAAAAGCTCCGTAGGAGAGGGAGAACAAGAGTTTTTCAGCCTGATGGTTATATATATATATATGTAATATATGTATGTATGTATGTATGTATGTATGTATGTATGTATGTATGTATGTATGTATGTATAAATATTTATGTAATAAAAATAATATATTAATATCCTAAGTTTCTTCAGTATCACTTACGCACGCTTAGTAACTCATGTTTGAATAATTTATTATGTAAATAAGCTGTGCCTGAATAAATTTTTTAAGATTAAATTATAAATGAGCCAAGCACAAAACCCTTTGGACGATCATGTTCGGACCATTTTAATGAGAAATAAGAAAATTATGTTGTTGAATCCAAATTTGCTCTGCGGGTCATGCCTGAGAGCCTAAAGGGAATCCCTTTATGTGCTCCTCCATTTATAGAAAAAAATAAGAAAAGAGGAAATTACATATACGTCCTTGTTATAAAGGGGTTCAAAAAGGGGTGCTCCATATTGTTTTCCTGCTTGAACTGGTCCTTCTGAGTTCATTCTCGTTTGTGGATTATTGGTCGGGTGGCTAAGGAAATATTATAGTTTAGGTGTGATATATGTAAAAAGGATTGGGGGATGCACATGAATACCTTCATATATAAGAATTTAGCAGTATGTATGTGAATTTTTGGATTTGGGATATGGTCGGTCCGATTGAAAGCTAAAGTAGCCGGCTGGCAAGGTGACTGTTTTGTAAAACTCTTTTTTTAGGAATTAGCCGGCCATGATGGAAGGTTGGAGCAGCCCTTGCCGGAAGAAGACATGGTCGGCCGGAAGCGAGGCGATTGACGTCGAGGCAGCTGGCAAGGTGGTTATTATGTAAACCTTATTGTTTTCTAGGAATTGGTCGGCCGGAGCGGTGAAGTAGCCGACCGGAGGGATATGTGGTCGGCCGGTGAACGGTCACCCAGTGACAAGGCAACTGGCAAGGTGTTCGTGAAAATAGAAAATAGATTTGGGTGCCTCTTTTTATTTATTTTTTATTGTGTTCTTTAAAAGGTGTGAGGCTACCATCGGTGGCTGATTGGAGGAGAGGGTGGTTGCTGGTGTCTGTGGGGGCTATACATATATATATAAGGTTAAATCACTTAGTTTGTGTGCTCATGTATGGTACAATTTCGAATCCAATGCCCTATTAATTTACACGAGTTAATTTCGAGTTGAACACAGACAAAATTATGTAAATAGAGCCGAACACTAACACACCATTCACGAACAATTTCAAACACGAGTCAATTTCAAATAGAAATAATTTCAAACCCTACTCCAGACAACCAAAAATAAAAAAATTAAAAATTAAAAATTACGCAATCATAGAGGAAGGTTTCAGAGTGCAAAATACAAAAAGGAGAAATGAATAAAACAAAAGAGGGAGGTTGGTTTGAGTCACACCATTTTTTCTCACAAAAAGGCTAAAAGAAAGCATTAGTAACTTTGATTCAGGTTCGTTGCTGCCCGACCGTAGAAGCCAAGTTCATCACAGTCAATATGGTGCGAATTTGACCATCCCATCCAATCGAAATGGAAAATTGAGGAAATACGCCATCTTTGACTTATCAGATTAATGTGAAAATCAGTTGATATTTCTGTGAATTGTGTTCTGCTTGTTATAAAACCCAAAAAAAAAGGGGATTTGCATACATGCCACCTAATTCCTATGTATTTACATATCTAGCCCCCAAACTTTACTTATATATATATAATTTTATATTGGAATCTCTCATATCATATCAAAAGTACCACTATTTTAGCTTTTAAAAACATGATACCCACCTTTCATTCATAGTTGCATAGGTAAGATGGCATGTATGTAAAAATTGAAGCTTAGATGTTAGACATGCAAATACATATAAATGAAGTGGTATGTATGTAATATTCCAAATAATATTCACCACTCCATTAAAACGCAAAAAATAAAATAAAATAAAAAACAAAAGAAAGAACTTAAGAAACTTAAAAGATTTAGTCCAATGAGGTGATGTGATAAAACAACTGGGTCATAAATAATGGCAATAATTGATTAAAATGAGAAAATTTTTCCTTCATCCAAAGCTTGTTAATGAATTAGTAGAAATTTTTATTTTCAATTAGGAGATTTATAAGTATACTAATTTCCAACTTCAAAAAAGTTATTTCATATATATCCCTCCATTCCTTTGGATTTACTTATTTAATACCTAAATTTTATTCTTTACATTTTTACCACCCAAATATTTCATGTTTAGTGAAGGTGGTATGTCAAAATTAAAGCTTAGGTAGTTCATATGTAAATACATAGGAATTGCATGGTATGTATGTAAATCTTCCTATATA
>NW_018164884.1:293196-298635 GCF_001263595.1 Phalaenopsis equestris
GTGGTGGGCGATTCTAAGCTGTGGTCGTCTGAGGACGACGGTAATCGTCGACGATCGACGATGGTGCTGAGCTGCAATTTCTCCTCAAGACCTCAGGCTCTCTCTAGACTTCCTCTCTTTCATAAGAGGGATGGGGCTCTATTTATAGTGTTCTAAGTACAACTAATGCAGAAATATGAACAATTTTGATCGGACGGTCCGGAGAGCTTCCCTCAATCATACGACGTTTAATGGACATTTGACTGCCTTAATGATGTCAGAATTGAGTGATCTAGGACTCGTTGGATTCATCTTGTCGAACCGCTCGATTTGAGTATAAACTTATCATATCTGACAGTCGTTTGACTTTTCAAATGTATTCATAAATTTTTTAGTAGTTGTGGTTTAATGACTTGATCTGTGCTTGATTTGACTTGGATTGAGCTAGTTTTCATATCATTAGGTATGCCTCATCGAATCGATTCGTTTGACTATAAGTTTGCTGAAATCTGAGTTCTGAATGACTTTTTATTAAGATTTGAATATCTCTGACTTAAAATATCATCTCGATATTCGTGTTGGATGATGAAATTTTTTTGGAGGTGTATCAATAATGAAGGTTTTGAAAAGTTTGAGAAATATTTATTAATATTATTATATCTTAAGTGATCATTTTTTTTGACAAATTTTTTAAATTTAATTGCAAATTTACGAACGTCACGTATGTAAGATCTTGAACCGAGATGAGACTAGTTCTTAACCAATATCTTAAGATGGCTTATTTTTTATTATATTTTAAAATATTATTTTCTTTTTCATTTGCTAATCAAAATAATATTTATCAAAATTTTCATGGATAGAATGACTCAAAGCAAAGCACGTGTGACCAGATAGGTCTCAATGAGATTAACCAAAATTATCAAGAGAATCGTCGAACCAGAGGACGGAGATTGGTCGAGCGACTAACCAAGGATTAACCAAATAATAGGACGGAGATTGATCTAGCCACCCACCATGGTTCAATTGAACTATAAATTGAAGATCAATTGAGTGGTTGAACAAGGATAAATTGACCCAGAGGCCAGTCGAACCAAAGGTTGACTCGATTAGAGACCACTCAGGTAGAAGCCGGCCAGTAAGAGGACAATCCTACAGATGTTCAATGATCACACAATATGAAGCCAATCGATTAGGGGTCAACTGATTAAAAATGGTATGTTGGGAAAGAGAATCATAAGAATGATGACTAAATAAGTTAGTGACTCTGAGTTACAAAAATAACTGAAAACACAGTGTGCCTACACTTATATCCTCGTTGATTCTTTTCCTGAGTATCTTTCTATTTGGATCTAAATTATTCATCTCAAATGCACGTGATAATCGTCATTTAAGCATATAATTTTTTTCATATCTGACCCTGAATTAGCATACCATCCACATACAAAATGAGCAAGATATAGTAATTACAGAAATTATTGAAGAAGTAACAATTATATGTCTGACACTTATGTATGACATGTCTAACATGAACCTATCAAACCTTATGTACCACTGTCTCGGGCCCTGCTTCAAGCCCTAAGGCTTTTCTTCGATTACAAATCAAATGTTTTTTTTTTTCTTTAGATTTCATAATACCATGGTTGCGCCATATATAGCTCTTCTTTCAGATCTTCATGTCAGAAAGTTGTCTTTACATCCATTTGCTTCAGATATAGATCTTCATCTAGTGTCAAGTTCAACACAACTCTGATAGTTTTCATATTCACTGCCGGAGAAAAAAATATGTGTAATCCATTATTTTATTATTGAACCCTTTTACAACAAGTCTTGCATTATAGTGGCTGCTACCATCTGACTCCTCTTTCATTATGTCGGCCAACTCATCAAGTTATACTTCCAAATCTCATGTCTGATTTGACTCCAAAGACTATATTTCTTCACCCATACCAAACTCCCACTCCTTTGAATCTTCAAGTTAAGTAACTTCCTCATAACACTCTGGTTCACAATTATCAATTAGAAAAAAAAAACTGTGTAAAGAAGGAGAATACCTATGTATCAGTTGTATCACTCTTCTACAGGTAACAGAGAAATTTTGTATGCTTCATCAAATTGAGCATTTATTCTTTCTCTACTATGTTGTTCTTCATTATCTTTTTTCTCAACATATTTGAACTCTTCAGAAGTAACCGACGAACAATCCTGAGTTCTGATCATATCCTTGTACAACTCTATTTCATTAAAAGTTACACTCTTGCTCCCTAATGAACTTTTTATTTTCATACTCACAGAATTTATGCCCAAATTTATTTGAGTCATGGTCAATGAAAGTGCACTTAACAAATTTTGACATGGTCAATGAAAGTGCACTTAACGTACGTATGCATAACACCCAAATACCTTGAGATAAATTTATCACTTTGTCACTCTAAGATTATTCAGGCAAGTCTTCTTTCAAAGGTATTGATGGACAATTGTTGATTAGATATACTTCAGTGTTTACTACTTCTACCAAGAACTGCCTTAGGAAGCCTGTGTTGAACCTCATACTTCTAGAATGTTTTATGATGCTTATATTAAACCCATAGCTTTATTATGTGAACGTCAATATATATTATAAAGTGGAAGGAACCTCCAATAGACTAAATTGGAGTAGGATCCCGTACATTAGTATGCAATAACTTCGGTTTCTTTGATTTCACTATTGACCCATCTTTAGAGAAAAAAAAAATTATCTCAATGTCATATATACAATATTCACAAAATTCTAAGTTTACTAATTTCAAGCCTTGAAGTTTATTCTTTGAAATTGAGGATTTCATAACTTTCTCACTCATACGGTTAAGACTGTGATACCATACATATACATCTTCCTTGCTTCCAAACAAATCAATGAAATCCTTAATTTCATTAATCAGGTAAAGAGTGCCTTCAATGCTGCCCCGAGTCATTACCATTGTCCCATAGTCACCTTTCATTAGTTACGTGTGAAAGTAGTCACATACCCTGACTTCGTTGGCTGGCTCACCGAGATCAAATTTCTTTTTAAACTTGGAATATGTCTAACTTCAGTAAGCATCCAAACTGTTCAATTTGGCAAGTTTGAATTTCATATCACCCTTTTCTACTATATTATAGGTCTTGTTGTCTCCCAAATAAACTTTTTCTAGTTCATTAAAAGTATAATTTCTAAACATCTCTTTATTTAGACATGTATGAAAGGAAGCTTCAGAATCTATTATCCAAAAATCAGTACCGACTAATGATAACATCAGGGAGTCACCTTGAATCTTGTCGGTGGAGATACTTGTAGAGTGATTCATTCTTGTTCTGCCACCATCCTTCATTGGAGTTTTATAGTTCTTGTCGCAATACTCTTTCTTTCCATACTTCCAATAGTCTCCTCTGACATTTCCTCAATTTGATATGAACTTTTCTTATTTGAACTTGAATCTGTCTCTTCTCATATTTCTTTCCAGATTTCTTCTTCTCCTTTCGGCATTCAACATAGAATCTAAAGATTCATTATTCACTTCCTCTATGTGAACTCATTTATTAGCACCAATCGGACAATGACATCGAAGTTTAACTTTATATTCTTTAAAGTGTTACCCACCATTGTGACCAATCCATCCCAGTTGCTCGACAATGATGACAAAATTAACAGTGTTTTGACCTCATCATTAAATTTGATCCCACATGACATAATTGGCTCTTTATAGTGTTAAAATTATTCAGGTGCTCTATCGCTAAACTGCCTTCCATCATCTTCATGTTAAATAACATATTTATCATAAAAATTTTATTTAAAATAAAATATTTTTCATACATCTTAGTCATGCCATCATGAGATCCACGGTGATTTTCTCATTCACCATATTGAGCATCTCTCATTCCTCTATAGTCATTGATTCAAGTTTCTTGGTGGTTCCTTGTAATAGCAAATATAATTTTTTTTTCTGATATAACAAATCCTCCATCCTTGAAAATGCAAAATTTAGCTCATTGAACTTCTCTATTTTGTACCTAGCTTGGTCGGTCATTGCTCTCACTCAAATCAAACGCCCAACTCAGATATCACTTGTTGGTATGAAAATATTCAACTAACGGTTTCGATCAATTGGAAACCAAAATCACATCGAGGAATAGAATCACAATAATTTGAGAAATCTAGAATAAAATTTTGAACAGAAGCACAATAAAAAATAAACCCAAATAAAAAGCACATAAGGATTCATGTGAAAAAATCTGAGAATGAGAAAAAACCACACTCACAGAACTAAAAAATTTCACTATAGCTGAGAGAAATTTACAGATTACTCCACTCATTTATTCTTTCTAATTACATAATATCACTTAAAACCTTTCTCTCGATCTAGCAAGAGAAAGCACCCCGATTCGAAATTACAAACCTTTCTCTCGATCTAGCAAGAGAAAGCACCCCCCTTCCCACCCCGATTCAAAATTATCATCCCAACAATTCACCTTTGCAAGAAGTCTCTGTTAAGAAACACTGCACGTAGTATCAATCGCCTTCATCACTCGAATCGTTGCTTGAGGAGAATTGATCCTGGTAGCATGAACACGCCCAGAAGTATCGTAAATATTCCACCAGTTCGGGCAGGAAAAATGTGACAAAAGGACCCCGCATTGTGGCTACGCCCCTTGAAGCATACTTACATTGCCCGATAGAGCTATGCCCACTTCGGACATGGCTACGCCAGCGCCCACAAAAGGTGCTAAAGTGCTCCTGGGTGCTTGAGGCCCCATTTCACAACAATCACATCCAAATATTTCTTTTTTTTTTTCTTATTTTGAAAAAAAAAAAAGGCCTTATGATCGTTTAATAATGGAGATTTCGCTTTGCTTCAATAAGTGCGGTCTAGAAATAATTTGCTTATAAATTTCTCGCTTAATATTTTCAGAAAAAAAAAAAAAAGAGAAATGCCTCCACCATCATCCATCGGCGTAAATAATGGAATTTAGGCAATTAAAGAATTAAAAAATGGCACTTCTCACGCACAGATATGTGTTGTGTTATTGAAGAGGCACTTTTCAATTCATAATGCGTGTACTTATTTAATGAAAAATTGATTTGGACTTTGATTTTTAAACTTTAGTTTATTGGAATTGCCTCAAAATCAAATTCAATGACTTCACGTTGGGAGTTGGTTGTGGTAAGTTAGGCTTATTAATGTTCACTTAATACGATTGTTGAACATATATGAATCCTTTTAATATATATATATATATATATAAGAGAGAGAGAGAGAGAGAGAGAGAGATTTACATACATACAGCTCAATTCTTAAAATAGTGATATTTGTGATATAATATGAAAGATTTTAGTGATAAAAATGTAAAAAGTAAACTTTATTTGTTAAATATGTAAAAAGTCTTATGCATGTGAACGCCCACACATGTATGGAAAGAGTTGCTTCAATTTTTTAAACATATATA
>NW_018164884.1:298645-299025 GCF_001263595.1 Phalaenopsis equestris
TCAGCGGTGCATATATATGCGTGAGGTTCCCAACCCACCCTATGACTCAACCCCTATTAGGTTTGGAGGCGACCCGGTGCGCAAATAGTTCGAGTACCACCTGAATTTAGGCTACATTGTGGCACCAGGAGATTCGAACCCGTGAACTGAGGGGACTTACGAGCTTCTGAGAGACTGCTCTACCAACAGACCACGACCCGACCTGCTAGTAGAGCAACCTCTCTGAAGGTCATAAGTCCCCTCAGGTCAACGGTTCGCATCCCTCGTGTGTAGGGTGTGGTACTCGAATTTTTAGCACATCTAGAGATGATTGAGGCTCTTCTAATAGCATACGGTCATTCCTTAAATATATCATATATATATAGAAATATATATTTATA
>NW_018164884.1:301612-302093 GCF_001263595.1 Phalaenopsis equestris
CTGTGACACAAGCCGTATCTTCCATCCGCGCCCTCCCGTCGTAACCGGATCTACTCCTCTCGTTCTCCTCGAAGCCGTATCTTGTCCTCTCGCTGTCGTCGAAAGCCGGATCTTCTCCTTTGCTGTCGTCGAAGCTGTATCTTACATCCGCGCCCTCCCGTCGTAACCGGTTCTTCTCCTCTCGTTCTCCTCGAAGCCGGATCTTCTCCTCTCGCTGCCGTCGAAGCCAAATCTTCTACTCTCGCTCCCGTTAAAGCAGGATCTTCTCGTCTCGCTCCCGTCAAAGCCGGTTCTTCTCCGTTCGAAGCCGGATCTTCTCTGTCCGAAGCCAGTTCTTGTGGATCTTCTCGCTCCCGTCAAAGCCAGTTCTTGCGGATTTTCTTCAATAAACCAAAAGGTTGTCATAAAATTTATTATTTACAATCTAAGCTTTTTTTTCTTTTTTTAAATTCAGGGGTTATATATGTGAAAGTTTCAATTT
>NW_018164884.1:302193-305270 GCF_001263595.1 Phalaenopsis equestris
ACTCAACCCCTATTAGGTTTGGAGGCGACCCGGTGTGCAAATAGTTCGAGTACCACCTGACTTTAGGCGACATTGTGGCACTAGGAGATTTGAGCTCGTGACCTGAGGGGACTTACGAGCTTCTGAGAGGCTGCTCAAGCAACTGACCACAACCCGACCTGTTAGTAGAGCAACCTCTCTGAAGGTCGTAAATCCCCTCAGGTCAACGGTTCAAATCCCTCAAGTGTAGGGTGTGGTACTCGAATTTTTAGCACATCTAGAGATGATCGAGGCTCTTACTAATAGCCTACGGTCATTCCTTAAATAGATAGATTGATATATATATATATATATATATATATATATGAATTTAAGCGCATTAATTTATATTTTTGTTGCCTTATCAAAATTTTAAAATAAATATTTAATAAATATTTATTTAGATGTTGTACAATGTATCTTTGAAAGGCATATTCTTTAATGTAGGTCAATTTTGCTTTGCAATTAATTTGCACTTTATGAGAAATATTAAGGCATTTGTATGTATAATCAAATTTATGTTTAACAAATTGCTATAAATGCTTATGCGTAATTTTCAGTCATTTTCATTAACTCTTGTTTTTTTTTATAAAAACCATCATGGTTAATTATGTAATCTTTGATGAAGCAACTATAATATTAGTTTTCAATAAAGAGATTATATGTTAAATTATTAGCATCTTATATGTATGTTCAAGTAGACTAAATAAAATTTGGACTATAGTTCAAATTCAACAAATTAAAAATATATTTAGCAATATTTTGAAATTTTGGGTTATATTCAAGTTCTACTTTTAGTTTAATAGTGCAATTTTTTAATAATATAGAAGAATATTTATATAGATTTCTACTTGGAATGGATGAAGACATTTTAATCTTCAACAAGTGGATAATGATTACAATAGGGAGAGGGGGAGATTTATGGAAATTAGAATTAGGTTGACCATGACTTTGGCTTTCTCCTCTTCTTAGGATTAAAATTTAAGTGGGGTGCAAAATCTAAAATCAACTAAAATAAATTTTAATTAAAATTAAAGTGACTAATTAAATGTGATGAAAAAGAACTAAGAAAATTTTATCAAGTAAAGAATAATTGCTTTAGTTCAAGCATTATGATAACTCATCTTAAATTTTGCTTCGTGTTTCTGAATTTCATCAAAATCATCAATCATTGACTCCAAATCAAGCTTGTTGTGGTATCCTTTTCATTATATGTTAGCGATGAACTCACACAAAAAAAAATTATCTTCTATTTTATTATGTAAAATTGCCCCTTTGCACAGTTTTTATTTAAAAATATATGTTTAGTTATTATTATTTGTTGAATCTGAGTATGTCTTGCTAATCACAGCTAAAGAATAGAGTGCAAAACAAGAGAAAAAATAAAAAAGAATGAGAGAAAGAGATCACACAGTAAGAGTCAAGTTCTTTAAAGGGTGACTTATTAGCCTCATATTGTAGAAATGACCATTTATTTATAGGCATAGGGGGTTGTAAAACATTACATTTCATGAATCATATTCAGTTTCCCTTTTTCATAACCTTCTCACATCGTGAAGTTCATGCACTGAATTTTTTAATTATAACATTTATCATTATGTTTATCAATTACCTAAAATTGAATAGTTTGTTTAATACAAAATATAATTTTGAAGCTATTTGATCAAATTTTCATGCGGTTGGTTTCATGTGGAGCTTAAAATAGTGTTAGATTTGAAGTTATGAGAGAAATGAATTATTTTTAGAAAACTCACTATGTTATGAATATGGATGTGGAGAAATTTTGAAGCATATTACATAAATAACTTAAGTGAAAACATGTCTAGGCTTTTTTTTTAATTAACTGAATAAATCCTTTAATGACCACTTAATCATAATAAAAATTTTCTTTTTTTTTTTGCTAATTTTAATGGTTTTTTTAAAATATTTATTTTATATATCTTTCTTTTTCAAATCAATCAATTTTCTCAACTTAATCTAACAATCTTCAATATCATGTGACTATTCCTTTTTCAATCTATTTCCCATTTCTTAAGCAATTAAATAAGCTTAATATTAGATGAATTGTTTATATATATATATATATATATATATATATATATTTATTTTTTTTTTTCTATATAATTTTTAAATATAACATTACAGTTTCATGTCTAATAAATATTTGAGCTATACATTTTTAATAATAGATATATCTTGCTTATTGGTTATTTTATTGCAGTTAGTTAGAATTTAGCTATACTTCAGATGCAATATAAACTGAATAAGGCAGTGGTGATGGCTTTTAGGATTGCATGCGTGAAGATAGCGACAGTTTCAGAACTAAGAGTTCGTTGGGAGCTCACGTGTAGTGGTGGCGATGGATTGAGGGCAAAGCTTCAGCGGTGCCACTTAATTCACAACGGCGCACGGAGGTGACAATAAATTCACGATAAAGCTTCAAAGATGATGTCTTTAGTGATTTTGGTGGAGTTGGTGATGTTTTGAAGACTAAGAAGCTATGGCTAGCATTGTTTCAGGATTTTGCCCGACTGATTCAGGCAGTCTCATGTGAGGGAGGAAGTTCAAGTGAGTTCTATGCACTTTGAATTCACCTACTTAGGACCCGTTTGGGGCGGCTTATGAGTGCGGGCGGCGTTTTGAAAACTCCGCCATACCGTTTGGTTCGCACTTATTGACAAATTATTTAAAAACGCGTATTTGATTTTCTAAAACACGCGGACCGCAGGCTAACCCCCGCGGTCCGCATTTCGCGATTTTTTTTCCGCGTTAACCTGCATTAACCCTAATGGAGCTACCCGTGACATTGCCTTTTTCTTTTTCCTTCCTCTTCCGCGACCTCTCTCGCTTGTTCGAAGCCGTATCTTCCTCCTCGCCCTCCCGTCGAAGCCGGATCTACTCGTTTCGTTCTCCTCGAAGCCGGATCTTCTCCTCTCGCGGTCGTTGAAAGCCGGATCTTCTCCTTCGCTGTCGTCGAAGCCAGGCTAACCCCCGCGGTCCGCATTTCGCGATTTTTTTTCCGCGTTAACCTGCATTAACCCTAATGGAGCTACCCGCGA
>NW_018164884.1:306194-306894 GCF_001263595.1 Phalaenopsis equestris
TACAACCCTTGTTCCTTAGCTATAGAAGGGAGCACCCTAATTACCATGAAATGAAATGTAAATGGAAGGAAATGAAATGAAAACTGAACAAATGACATTAATTTTAAAGCAAAATATAATCATTTCATTTAATTCATGGTCGTTTTGCATCAATTATACATAGAAGTATCAACTTCTATTGTTTCTTTGTTTGCTTAAATACTTCAAGAAATCCTCGTAGGTACCTATTGGACACAACTGCTAAGAGTTCAATAGTGCCACAACAGGAGAACGTCACATGTGGTTCGAGTTCTTCCGTTTCTAAAATATCGCAGTCGGACAGGTTTGCTCAGGGTTTAGGAGTGTCAGATGCAGGTGGCATGGGTCGTGATATGCTGCTACATTATAAAGTCAACATTATTATATTTCTACTTATCATTTTAACATGTTATTTTTTCTTCTTTATGGGCTCTTATTATACTTTGTAGTAGTATGTACATATGCGTTTGACTTTTGTATGTGTAACATATTCGTTTGATGTGATCAGATATATTTTAGTTATATGAATATAAATCAACTTTTTGGTATTTTCTTGTCTAAACAGTTATCTTTAATTTTGTTTAGAAAAGAACAGATTCTGCTGCACAGATTATATAATGAAAAAAATTCCAAATAAGCTGTTTACAAAACGCACTAACCAAACAGCTAAACTGCTTATTCA
>NW_018164884.1:307003-338646 GCF_001263595.1 Phalaenopsis equestris
CTTAGCAGCAGAAGATGGATAAGCTCCAGCTGCCCCAAACAGGCCCTTACATTAACTTAGAATTTATTAACTCGGGCGGTAGAGTATATTGACGGTCAGGCAATGACAATATGGTCGAGTATTGGCAGTATGGTTGTTGAAGTGGGCAATGGCTATCTAACGAGTGGTGTCAGCGCTCTGGAGACAAAGGTCCGAAGGCGATGATGGTCCAATGTCAAGGTCAGAGGAGTTGACGACCGACAGTGGTGATGGTGACCAGACAACAATGATATGATGATGACAACAACAATATGACAACTGTTTGATGGTGATGACTGAGAGATGATGGTCTGGTAGTGGTCTGATGGTGAGAACGATAGGTAGACAACGGTGCTCCAATTATGGTGAAGCTCGGGAATCCAGCTCATGTGTTGTGAAAAACGATGACGATAAAACGAAAAATGGAACGAGAAAAATTGCACGCAGAAAAAACACCAGAGTGACACACAGATTTACGTGGTTCCGCAAATTTGCCTACGTCCACGGAGCTGCGGAGGATTTTATTACTTTGAGGAATTACACTGTCGAGAGGGACTTGGCTTGGTCTTGCTTGGCTTGTGGCTTAACTTATAACAAGCCATAAGAGACTATTTATAGAAACTAGGAGAGTTTTAGGTGGGAGGTAGGTGAGTGGTAGGTGGGTGTGGTAGGTGGGAAGGTAGGTGAGCTGTATGTCACGCCTCACTGATAATATGACATGATGGATTATTCTAGAAGAGGCTAGATGGAGGAAAGCCATCTAGAAGATTCCCCCTCATTCTAGAAGACGGAGACTCAAAGAATAACCTACAAGAATCTAGAATATGTATGTACATAAGAATGAAGTAGAACTATCTAGAAGCTAGAATATTATATTGTAATCTAGAAGTTTCATATAGTCCCACATTGGCAAGATGTAAGGCCGAAGACATGGAGGAGGCTATAAATAAGAATTCCTCCCCTCATCCCAAATCATCCAAGGTTTCAAGGTTTCAAGTTTTCAAGCTTTGTAATTTCTCTTTTCTAGTGAAGCATTTCTCTTTTCCAACTCTTGTACTTATTCTGTTTTCAAAGAGTGTTTTGTGCTTTAAGTTTGTTAGTTGGGAAGATAAGGCTGATTTAGTGCTAAAGAAGAGCGCTAAAGCCGCACGGATGACTTGAGGAAAGTTAGTTTATGATAGGTAGGTGAGATTCTTAATTAGAAAGCTAATTAAAATGCGGTGAACTGAGTCTCCACATTACCCAACAATTCTCCCACTTGGAGACTAGGACACTGACTGCATCACCTACTGGTTGCATCATCTACTAGCTGTACCGACATTTTCCTTAAACATGATATTCTCCACCTCTGCAACTCAAAGCCCTGTCTTCATGTCAGAAGAACAACTGAAGCTGGCAGCTTCTCACGAGTGACACCCTCAGTTGACATATCACCGTCAACGTAGACTTGTACCACCAAGTTCTTTCCTGAGTTACTCCTGCATCTGCTTACATCTCCCACTGCATGAGCAATACATTGGCCCTGCTGAAAGCCCTTCTCAACAAGTCCAGTATTGTACCTCTTACTGCTACCAATGTCGGCACTAAAAAGTTGAAAGATTAAAGTTGGGGGGGGGTTTGCCCGTAAGAAACTGTCGGTCATCAGAATTGAAATCCTGTTCCCCGCTTCGGAAGGATGTTTAATTTACATATATATGTATAATTTTAGAAAAATATGAAATCAAACTGACCACATATTTTTCACAGTTTAAATGAAAGAGTGCTCTACCTCAAATCTTGTATCCATCCCGAGGGATAAACACAAGACTTGAGGATGAGGCTCGATCAAATAAACTAAGAAATATATGACATTCGTTTGGTCTGCGAAACCATTTTATTTGCCGATAAGTTTCTCTATTTAATACAAAGAATTAAATAACGTTTATTTTAGGCTGGGTTCGGAAAAGCTTCCTATAAGGGCAAGCCCCTATAGTTAATTACATCTTAAATGACCGAAGTCACTTAAGAAAACTCTCGATAAAAGTCAAGGAATACTATCTTCAAAGAAGTCAAAATGATATGACTTTTCAAAGAAATCGGACGAAGAGGTGTGAAAGGGGGAAGGCTCGAATCTGGAACATTGTTGAGGAATTCAAATGAAGAGAAACTAAGGGAGGCCACGGATCCTGAGACAAACCTCGGTGGCTTCCCACTCTATCCTATTTTTTTGGCTTTAGTTTTAAGAAGAAATTATTCAAATGTTTCATCCTATCAATTTTATTTAATTAGGACGTATATTTGTGTCACACAGTCACACAAGTCGCCTAGAAGATATGAGGGTTTACGTCGTATCGGACGACAACCTCAGAACCTACAACGAGTTAGGGCTTAAATTGCACAGTCTGACTGTGCAAAGGGCTAAAAAATAAAGTGAGGATTTATGTCGCGCTAAGCAGACTACCTCGAAATCCTATGACTTGTTGTTTAATTCTAAGGAAATGTTTTGTTGATGTAGGCATGTTTTGCTGTTGAAGATGGTCGTGATGCCCACCGCATTTGCTCCAAGCTCCTCGTCATTGCAGCGTCGAATTTAGTATTCAAGTTGTTTAAGGTTGAAATAATGTAAAAGGTGAAATCACTAATTTATCGTGGGTATCACCTAAGAGCTGCTACTGGCATCCTAATCTAAGGGAGAGTGTAAATGAAAAGCATGTTAATGTGCAATGAAATCATGCAGTTGTAATGTGAAAACTATACATCCGACAAAAGAATATACACTGAAAGATAAAATAAGCAAATTACACTGGGCAGGTGTGTGTGTGTAATGTGTGTAGGAGAAACAAAATAAAAGAATCAAAAAGTCGGAAAAAGTCAAAAAAGAACATTTCGTAATAAATCTGAAACAAAACCAAGTTCATAGGAAATCCGAATAAATCTATAGAGGTAAACTTATAGAAAATCCGAAAGAAAGAACAAAAATGAAGACATCAGAATGGACTATAAGTTCAAGAAAACCATAAGCTTGGTGGTGAGGAGGACTCAGAGCTGTGTTGTAGACCACAACCTTAAAGACTGACTACTAGACCGACTCTCTACAGAAGGCAGCCCTAATCCGACTTGAGTAGCCAACCGTGCACCTTCGTAAAATTTTTTTCATACATTTCAGTCTGGATCTGCATGCAAGTAAAAGTCGTAGGTAAGTAGGCTGTTTTGTAGTGGGGGTGATTTTGTATTTTTCAAATGTAAAATAATTCGATCCACAAGTTGAATATCACAAGTTGAATATTCTAGTAGGACTGCTAACAACTTTAGATTGCCGGCGGTAGAAACCCCAAGGCTGGGCGAATAATATTTGTAAAAATTCCCTACTCTACCCTCTCCAGGGTCTCTGAGTTGGGAGATACTATTCTAAGGGACCCGATTCTCTATAATGCAATTTTATCACCGTCCATAACCTCACGCACTCCACTTATAGTCTTGTTTGATGGCCCCACATATAGCAAGAGTGTTATACGCGCGCACATATACGTCTTACATAGGCACGTGACGTAGGCCAAGAAGCAAGGAGAAACAAAGGACTGAAGGCAAGAGAGAGAGAGGAGGAGGAATTTATTTACCCAAAAGATCAAAAGGGTAAGCAATCCTCAAAACTGTATAAAAAAGATCTAAAAGAGAGCCCAGGATCCTTGAATTAATCCAAGAAGGATATCATTTTCTCAAATTTTTATAATGGGATCAACCCATGAAGGGTATCCCTTCCAAATCTTATTTCAAACAGGTCGAAACGGGCACGAATTAATGTCACAATTGTATACGCAGCTCTACCATCACCTGCATAATCACATACCCAAGCCTAAACTCAAATGTGACGTTTATGTTATCCAAATTTTAATGTCAAGCCTCCAAAATCTTCCCAAACGACAATTTTATGAGTTTTCAAATCCGTTCATGAATCCAATGTTCATGAATCCTCAAATCCGTTCATGAATCCAATTCCTATCAACTTTATGCTTTTTTTTAAAAAAAGAAAAAGTTCTAAAAGCCTCTCAAATTTCACAAATTAAATAGAGGAATGTAATCCAAAAACTACCACCTTCAAAATTCCCAAAATATTGCGAACAATAAAGCCATCTAATTCCACATATAATTCCAACTCCAACCCAAAGCTTTCCATGTTATATAAGCACGAAATCATCCAAACAAAACCACACGAGTGCTCATGGTCAGGGGCAACAGAGAGGGACAGCCACCAGCCCAACTTATCTCATAGAGAAATCACAAGGTGAGGCTCACGGCTAAGGCAACAAAAAGAAGCCCACAAGGGCAGCTCACATCTCAGACTCACGGGTAGGGGTACCAACTACAAGGAGCCAAAATCAAGCCCCAAATCAATATCTCATACGATATGCATTTCCCAGAGGTAAACCGCAACATGAAGTTAAACCAAGGCCTAAAAATAGGTCCTCAAAAGGTCCACAATATTAAATTTTCACATGGTACAGAGTTCAAACAAAGTTCGAGCCAAGATAATAGCCACAAGAAGCTAAAACTGAGCTCAACATAAAGCCAAAAACGATCCCATCATAAGGCCAGAAAACGCAGCCAACAAATGACCAAAATCATGCCACCACAAGCCCAAAAACCAAGCCCAGCAGGGGCCAAAGCCAAACCAACATAGAGTAGGTTACACCAAGCTTTAAAACTACAAGATTTGCACCCAACATGTGCTTCGAACAGGGCCGGGTAGTAGAAAAAACAGATAAACGCAGGTGAGCCCCAAAAATGTGTTATCGAAATTTAAATTCCATCCAACATGCGATTCGAGCAAAGAAGGCAGCCAAGGGGGACTAAAGCCGAGCCCTTAAAACAAGGTTCAAAAAGATTTAAACCCAAATTCAAGCTGCATACATACTTTAAACAGAAAGAGGCAACAAAGTGGAGTAAAAGCGAGCTACCAAAACAAGCTCTAAAAATGCTTAACAACCAAACTTTTCATTCAGCATATGCTTTAAATAGAAGAGCAACAGGAAGACAAAATTGAGCCACTATCAAGCGCGCGCGCGCGCGCGCACACACACACACACGCATATATATATATATATATAGACGGTCAGGATAAACAAAGTGGGGCATTGGGTTTCTGCTTTCACGGAGGAGAAATAAACATGGCATTCCACATGCAGTTCGAGCGGGAGGGTAGCAAGAGACAAAAACGGGAGTAAATCTCTCTTTTACTTTCAACATATATGAGAATGAAACATCATAGAGAAGGAAGAAAGTAACCCTTCATATTTCTTCTATAAGCAAGACAAGTTTTTAAAATTTATAAAGTGAGTCACCACGCCTCTCAGATTTTACAAAACGTGTCACCCAAAAATTCCAAATTTGTACAAATATGTCACCCAAGTCTTTCAGATTTCACAAATATGCCACCCAAAAGTTTTCATATTTTGCAAAAAAGGTATAGTTATCATTCTTTCTCTATCTCCATCCCAAATGAAGTTGAAACAAATAGACTTACACAAAAAGAAATACTCAAATGAAGAGATGAGAGCGTAAAAAATTTCCTCCCCAAGCTTATTCGCATGGCTGAAATTATCAATGGCCTTTTTTTTTTTGCAATACTTTATAAGAATTTAAGGGTAGTGTGACATATGTAAATGTGAAACTTTATGCACTAAGCATGTAGATACAAAAGCATTGCATGACATATAAGTAAATTGTTGTGAGATATATACTTCCTGGCATAAAAATGAAACGCAAAGAACACAAACAAACACAGATCGTTTACTTGGTTCGATCCAACTGCGATCCAACTGTGGATCTACGTCCACGTGAGGGAATTAATCAAATAGTTCACTAAGGCAAAAAAAATGGAGAATACATATCTTATACATAGAGATGAGCCCTCATATTCCTTCTATGGCCTCCCTCTCAAGCGACACCTTGATACAATGCCTCAAGATGCTCTCCTCCTTTGCGGTAGCTTAAGATCTCTTCCCTTGCTCTTCTAGGTCTCACACCCTCTCTATTTATAGAAGCAAGAGAGTGGTAAGTGGGAGGTAGGTGTGAGGTAGGTGGGCGGTAGGTGGGCGGTAGGTGAGTGGTAGGTGAGTGGTGCCACATTACAAAATTTTCCTTTTACCTTAATTCATTAATTGGGGGTCAAAATAACATAAATATCCCAAAACTGCAGTAAATTCAGCTCAAATTAACCCCTGAAAAGGTTCATTTAGATGTTCCAGTCAACATTCTGTTTCAGTCAACATTCAGATTCAAGCCTAAATATGCTAAATTGGACCCTGCAAAACAACGAAGATGAGCGACAAAAACAGTAAACATGCGAGGCCAAAAAAAACCTTACACAAAACTCTCCCAAATATCAAACTAAAATATCAAGCAACTAGGCCAAAACAGTCAATTCTAGATTTTTTTTTTAATTTCTGCATTTATATGACTCAACATAATTAAGAAATGAAACAAGCGGTGATATTCGTCTTTAAAGACCCAATGCTAATAACCCATCTTAAAGAATAACACTTAAATCTTCTTGCAAATCGGCGTTCATATAGGTCTTAATGGATAATAACATAGCTCAAACAAAGTAACAATTAAGCCCCGCGAAATCACAAAGTAATAATAAAAGTGCAGTGTTCATGGTCAAAAAGAACCCCCAACATACATCTTCATGTATGTCGTTCAATTTCTCATGCATTTACATATATAACACCTGATTTCTTGGATTTTTACAAAAGAGCTAGCTAATGTTTTCATATGTTTTTAAAAAAAATTTCAGATTAAGAAGAACAAATACCCAAATTTTCATATTTTTGCATATAAAACACCCAAACTTTCAGATTCCCCACAGAAAATTTGGTGAAGTTTTTCAAACATTGCAGCCTTCAAAATATATAGAATGTGCATAAATTTTTATACAATCCAAACCTTATATGACCAATCGAAATATACAAAAATAGAAATTCATATATCATGAAATTTGCATAGGAACATGGCATGCATAAGATATTACCGATTCAGCTGTCCTAAAAGAAAGAGCAGGGGAACAAGCTACGAAGCTCCACGAGCGAACAAACACCAAGCAATGGGAATTTCGGCAGCACCTCCCCTCTCTCAAATGTTCTGAAACACCATTTGGAGAGTCCCCCTTTGGAACTCCCCAAATGGGGTTTCTTATAGCCACCAAGGAGAAGGAAAAAAAAAAACACCTAAACCTACCCAAGGGGGACGGGTGATGTCGAAGGAGGCGGGAAAACGGCGACATAAAGCAGGCGAGAAGATCGTGATAGGGATTGCGCATGGGTGCGAAGCAAAGAGGAAGGCTTCTCCCACGCGTGTGGCTCAGGGAGAGCAGGTGATAAGATCGTGATAAGGATAGCGTATGAGGCGAGAAGCGTGCGGCTCGAGGAAGGCAACCGAGAGAGAGGAGCGGGGGTTGGCCTCGCGTGTGAACGGGAGAGGGTATGTATATGTATATATATATATATATATCAAATTTCATGCGATTTATCCATGTGCGGCGCCCTAGCAAAATGGGTATCCTTCCTAGCTAAAATCAACATTCCGAACACACCGACGCAGTCCGTTTTGGCATTCGGGGTCGTTCGAGCAACCTCGTCGACGATCGAGTAAAAAAAAACGCGTCAAATTCATTTTTTGTCAAAATTTCGGTTCGCGGTCGATTATTTCAAAAATTCATTTAAGTTTTCGACGAATAACAGTGCAAACGATGTGAATTATAGTAATTGAACATGTCGACTGAAAGAATCGCGAAGTTTGTGCGCGTGAAGGTGCAAATTGTGCAAAAGGCAACTATAAGGCTTTAAAGGTCCTATAGGGACTCCTTTTGAGTTCCCTCATGTTAGTTTCAATCTCCTACGTGCTAGAGGTCAAGTACCACATGCGGAATTTCAAAAGAGTAAAGAAGCAGTTTGAATTTCTAAAACGAGGTGGGTCCCATTTCTAAGGGTCTAAGATAGTCAAAGGAAAAGTCCTAAGGCTAGTTCCTAAATCCTAAGAGGAAGACTAAACCTCACTAAAAAGTGAGGTCAACAACCAAACACAATTTTCACCCGGTGCACCCACTTATTGTGCAATGTCTTCTTTCTTGGTGAAGGTTCTGCCAGCTCCCAAGTCTGACTCATATTTCAAGTTCTTAACATAATATTATTTTTATGGGCTAACTCATGCATTTTTTCAGCACATGAAAACTCTTAATTATTTAGTACTACACATAGAAATTACTTTAGCGATACTTAAACATATATCACTGTATTCATGTCATACAACATGGAATGCTCCAATCCCTACATAATGGATAAGAAATGGGATAAAAATAACTTGTTATAGAATTTAGGAGTTTGATTTTGATGCATAGCACATTATTTTTAGACATACAACATAACATATAAAACCGCTAATGTTCTAATTAAGAAATGGAATTTGCTGTAGAAACTCTAGCCCCTACCGGAGCTGCTGAAGGGCAATGGTGATCAACCTACAGATCCGACCACAGTGAACCCTAACCAACCCGGCGTGGGCCGTGCGCGCCGTGTGGCCATGGCCGGTGCCGTATCGGCGCTCTTCCTACTCGACATCAAAGGCCGCGTTCTCGTCTGGCGTGACTACCGCGGAGACGTCTCCGCTGTCCAGGCCGAGCGGTTCTTTACCAAGCTTATTGAAAAGGAGGTTACATCCCGTCTCTTTTTCCCACCTTTTATCCTATCGAGCTATGCGCCGATGGGTTTCAGCAGATCGGGTTTTATTGTTTCGGCTCCAACTCAATTAGGCTCTTCGTGCGAGCGGATGCCCATTGTTTATGTTCCATTGCATATTTCTTTTGATTGAAGTTAGGTGAATAGATTTTTGTTGAGATGTTCAATTGTTGGCAGGTGGATCCGGATTCGCACGATCCGGTGGTGTACGATAATGGAGTGACCTACATGTTCATCCAGCACAATAATGTTTTCTTGATGACTGCCGCGAGGCAGAATTGTAATGCTGCGAGCATACTTCTCTTTCTACATCGAGTTATTGATGTGAGTTCGTCCGTGTATATTGGACGCATGTGCCTCTGATTTATCCTTCTCTTCAGAGATAGATTTCTGGTTAAAGAGTATGGATCTCATCCTGTGTCTTTCTTAGGTTTTCAAGCACTATTTTGAAGAACTAGAGGAGGAATCGCTGAGAGATAATTTTGTTGTAGTGGTGAGAAAATGAATCTTATTTTGTAAATTTCAGTTGTATCACTTTGTGTGATGGAAATTTGTCGAATGATATCTGCAGTATGAATTACTTGATGAAATGATGGACTTTGGATACCCTCAGTATACAGAAGCTAAAATTCTTAGTGAGTTTATAAAGACAGATGCTTACAGGATGGAAGTCACACAGAGACCACCAATGGCTGTAACCAATGCAGTGTCTTGGCGTAGCGAAGGGATAAAGTACAAGAAAAATGAAGTAGGTTGTCTCCTAGCTGTTTTTGAGCATGTAATATTATTGTGCTTCCCCATGTTTTTGTCTTGAGAAAGTTGCTGCTTTTGTTTTATAGGTCTTCCTGGATGTTGTAGAGAGTGTGAATATTCTTGTCAACAGCAATGGACAAATCATTCGTTCAGATGTTGTTGGAGCGTTGAAAATGAGGACATATTTAAGGTATGTTTCCTTGCTTCATTTTTGTGGTTCTTAATTTGATTTAAATAGTTCATGTTTTTTCTTTCCTTCCATGTTTAGTTGGCATTGGGTAAAATTCCTAGAGATTTGTGGTAGAACATGTATGATCCAATGAATATGGATTTTAATATAATGAAAGATGAGAAGCACTTCTTGAAGAGTTTTCTTTTAATGAATAATTTAATTGATAATCATTCCTTTTATGGTTTTCTATTATAAAGCGATGATTATGTATCTTATCTCATTCTTTCAATTTCCTCCTGTTTATAGCTATTTAAGTTAAATGAGGAAGTTGGAGCAATTTTGACTAGGAACTTAGGCAATCAGGTAACTAAACGACGATAGGAAGGTTTTTAACATAATGTCCCTTAAAGTGAATATTTGGCATCAGTTTTTGAAATTGAACAAGTTTAAAGAGCCACAATTTAGATGTTCTTTGACATCTAACAATGTGAAGTATATGGTTGTGTTTTTCTTGAACCTCACCATAATGTTGGATCAATTCTTTTGGTCGTATGCTCTCTTGTTTAGTGCAATGATTTCCATAATTTAAATTCTCTTTCCAATTATAGAGTCATTCTTGCACCAACTCACGATTGCATAAAAATACATATATTCCAACCAGCACACGTTGCTGCAAGTATTCTTTTATTTTGAAGTTAAGGCTTCCAAATTGAAAAGGAAAATCATCCATTTTATTTAGTGACATTGAAACTAGAAGCATTCCTAATATAAATTATTTCAAAATCATTTTAATATCAATTATATTGATCAAAATTTTATTGAAGAATTGTTTTGATTGTATAGGTTTGAATTTCAATGCTTAGAGCTTTACGCATGGCCTTGAATTAAATTCATGGGTAATCGATGATAATTAAAATTTATTTGATAGTTATGATTGGTGGAATATATAAGTAAAGCTAGGTTTTTAAGTGAATTCATATGTCCTCTGATCACTAATCTTCTCATATGCTTGGTGAATGGTTAGATTTTTGTGAAAATTGTCAAAACTTAGTAACCCATAAAGAAATTTCATATTTTTAATGAAAATCAACTATGACCATCGTGAATCTAAAGACTAATAAGGTGTTGGACCCAATAATATAAAAGGGAAAAAAACACATTAATCCCAAATATTGGTGGTATGTATGTATATCAACATAGATGGGATAGATGCAAGCTGTTTTTGGTTTTATAAATTCTTAGTTCTCTTTGGATAATCAATGGCTGTTGTCTAATTGGTGTTAAATTAATGTGACAGTATTTTATGTGATTATTTTGATGCTAACAAAAGAATGGTTGATTAATCTTATTGTTGGTGTGTTTTTGACAAATTGAGTACTTTTTTTGCTCTTCCAAAGTTTGTGTGATGAGATTTGTTATGGTAGATATTATATTTGAATCAAAGACATTCGCAATAACTTCTAAGTTTTTTATCAACATCGATTATTAGTTTTGGATTTTAAGATAAAGAATTGGAAGATAAAAAATTTAATGAACATTGTCATAAAATTAGATAAGGATACTTAAAAGACAAATAAACTTATTTTTATGAGCAAACTTCAAAATTTTAAGATTTGAGATTTTCATGAAGAAACTAATTCTATGTGAGATAAGATAACAAACATTATTAAACAAAAGCTAAAAGATGCACTTGAAAAATCAAAAGAAAAAAAATTTATAAATAAAACTAGTTTGGTGGAATAATAATGTGCAAGAAAAGATAAAATATAAGAAGTTTTGTTAGAATAATTTGTTTAAATGTAAGAGTTTAAAGAATTAGGAAAAATATAAGGTGGTCAATAGGGAGTCCAAGAGGACTATTTGTGATGTTAAGAAATTTATTTTTAGTGATATTTATAATAGACTGTATACTAAAGAGGGTGAATATATATATATATATATAAAGATTTAATTCAAGTAAAGTATAATAAAGAAGAAAATTAAAAAGTACTTTTCTTAGATGAAGATTTTCAACATCAGTAGGTGAGATATTTTAATAAAATTTTCAATGAAGTTTTTGAAAATATTATTCTTTAATTATCTTAATATCGTTAACAATAAGAAATTTTTTTATTTTTGTCGTCGCATTAGTAAAAAAGGAAGTTGAGGGGGCTTTAAAGAAAATCAAGGTTGAAAAATCAGTAGGATTAGATGGTTTCCCAATAGTAGTGTGAAAGCATTTTGGAGATTTGAAAATTTCTCGGCTTATTAAACTTTTTAATATTATTTTAAAAACTAAAAGATGTCCTAGGAGCGGAGAAAGTGTATTTTTGTCCCCATTTTTAAGAATAAATGTGATGCACAATTGTGTGCAAATTATAAAAAAATTAAATTAATGTGTCATATATTAAAATTATGGGAGAGAGTAATTGAACATAGGTGAAGACGTGGTACAAAGATTTCTCATAATCAGTTTGAATTTATGATGGGCAAGCTTAGAATGGAAGCTATACACTTATTGAGTTTTTGATGGAGAAGTATAGGGAGGGTAATGATGATCTGCGTATGTTTTTATTGATTTAAAAAAAAGCTTACGATAAGGTTCCAAGAGAAGTTATTTGTAGAGTTTTAGAAAAGACAAATGTTGATATGGCTTATGCTCAAGTCATTAAAGATATGTATATTAGAGCTGCTACTTGTGTTCGAACAGGAGGACGGGCCAAGCATTTTCCTATTTCAGTTGGATTACATCAACATTAGCTTAAGCCCATATCTTTTTTGCTTTAGTTATGAATGCTCTTACTGGACATTTACATGAGGATGTACCTTGGTGTATGTTTTTTGCCGATGATATTCTTCTTGTGGATAAGTCTAGAGAAATACTTCAGGAAAAACTTGAATTATGGAGGTATACTTTAGAGTCTAAGTGTCTTCGTTTGAGTAGATCTAAAGCTGAATACATGGAATGCGATTTTAGTAGCAGTAGATTTAGTGGCATAGTTGTAATAATAGGTGATCAAATCATTAAAAGGAGTGTCCGTTTTAGATATTTCAGGTATATTGTTTAAAGTGACGATATAGATGAGGATGTTATTAGTAGAATTCAAATCATTGAAAGGAGCGACCGTTTTATATATTTCGCATATATTGTTTAAAGTGATGATATAGATAGGGATGTTATTAGTAGAATTCAAGTTGGATGATCTATTGTGTGATAGAGAAGCACCGTTTAGAATTAAAGGAAAATTTTATAAGATGGTGGTGAGACTTACAATGCTTTAGAGCGCAAAATGCTGGCTTATAAAAGTGAAGCATAAAATTAAGTCTTGCTGAGATGAGAATGCACAAGTAAATGAGTGGCTTTACACTTAGAGACAAAATGTGAAATGAATATATTCGTGAAAGGGTTGGTGTAGCTTCAGTGGCAGATAAGATTAGAAATAGTCGTCTTAGATGGTTTGGTCACATTAAATGTCTACCATCTGATGATTTGGTTAGGAGAGGAGATGTTTTAGATTCGACTTATAAGAAAGTTTGAGTTAGACCCAAAAAGATGGCATGTTGTATGAAAATGATCTTAATTTATTAGAATTAAATGAAAATTTGACACTCGGGGTTTGTTTGGGGCAGTTTATTTGGTGCAGTGGTGCTTTGAAAACACACCTGACCTGTTTGGGTAAACTGTGTTTTAACAGCTTATGCGTTTTTCAAAAAGTCAAAAATAGCGTTTTCACACCGCACCTATTTAGGTGCGGTGACAGCTTTCTGGTTGCGGTCTGACTTTTTCATAAAAATGAAAATTTGTAATAAATATCCTATCTAGCTTATCAACAAATTATTCAATAAGTTACAGATGTCCCAAACAGAAGCTTGAGCAGAGATTATTACTGAGCTTTATCAATAGGGCATAATAGAGAAAAAATGATTCATGTAGCCGATCACACTTAGGGTCTGTTTGGGGCAACTGCAGCTTATCTAGCTTCTGTTGATGAGCAACTGATTCTGATAATCTGCTGATGAGCAGCTGATCCGGATAAGCAGTCTAGCTTTTTGGTTTATGCGTATGAAAAACAACTTATTCTGAAAAAATGACCACTATGTCCCTATTCTGAATAAGCTGTTTATCTGTTTGGTTTGTGGTTTTGGTAAACAACTTATTTGCAAATTTTTTTAGTTAAATTAATAATCTGTATAGCTGAATTTATTATTTTTTCAAATGTCACAACATGAAAATGCAAAAGAGTTGAATAACATTTATATAAATAAAAAAGTTTCGATTACATCAAATAAGCATAGGGACATATACGAAAGAGAAGTACACATTCGCACACTAATATAAATTAAAATATGACAAAAAAAAAGAAAAAAAGAACATGTTAAAATTACAAGGAAAAATATGACAATATTGACTTTAAAATGTAAAAGCACATCACGACGAGTGTTGCCCAGTTCTGATACCTCAAAACCCCGAGCAAACCTGTCCGACTGGGATATCGTAGAAACAAAAGAACTCGAACCATATGCGGTGGTCTAGTGGACTGAACATCTGTGTGGACTTGGCTGGGACCTTCTCCCGACTCCTATCTGCACGGTTTCCGTGTCCTGTGCTGAGCTACCAATACCTATATCATTTGGGGTGAACGCATGTGTTCCTGTTGCAATAACCCTAGTAAACATATCATCCAGTTTCTCCTCCAAGACTGGATCAATGCCAACAAATTTAAATTTTTTGGCTGACGGCACCACCTGAAATAGATTAAAAAGTTTTATTAATGAAATCAATTCAATGCAATATCTTTAAAGTAATATTCAATATATATATACCAGTAATTTCTCAGCCCATCAATTCTCTGGTGCATCAATTGTACGTTTTGCTGGATCCCAACCCATTCCTGTTGATCCCCTTTTTAGTTCTTTCCAAATTTTTCAATCCTTCTTTAACTGATCCCACTTGTTTTTCAATTTCATTCGATCGTAATCTCTTCCAATCACTTCTTTGAATTTAACCATAATATTTTGTCACACTTCTTTGTTAAAAAAAGTCGTGGTTCTATTTCCCACCTCAACCTCCCTCAAACCTAGATCACAGAATACAATGGTGACCTCTCTATCCCACATGACTGATGATCCAACCTCTTTAGTTTTATTCATTAAGTTTTGTATGTTATGACATAATTTAAAATTTAAACTAGAAATGAAGTATATCTTTGAAATCTAAAAACAAAAAACAAAACAAGCATGCAAATCTAATGATCCATGGACAACAACATATATCGCTGTTTGTTTATCACAAAATTATACTACCTTCATGTAAAACATTAATTAGAAGAGAAAGTAACGTACCCACGAAATTATAAGTTGTTAAGATTATTTTTTATTTATCTTCTATATGGTATGAGCAACAACAGGGAAACCACCAAGCTGACACACAGGGATCCAAATATATATATATTTTCGGGTAAGGTAGCAAAGAGAAACAACCAAAATGAAATTAAGAAGCCCTCACACTACAGATTTCGGGTAAACCCATAAAGAGATCATCAAGCCATTATAAAGGAATCCAAATACATGTTCTCGGGTAAGGCAACAAGAAGAGCAGAAACCGAACACCAAACATGTGTTCAAAACTATAAGAATGATCTCCAACATATATTCAAAAAAAAGGGACAGCAGAAGAGCAAAAATCAAGCAACAACAACACAAATATATTCAAAAAATAGGGGCAGCAAGCCACTTAATTCTCATTAATCTACATATCCATCACCAAAAAACAATTTTTTCAAACATATCAACTTACCTATGCATGAACATGTGTATTTAACTTTTTAAAAGTTAAAATGGTGATATTTGTTATGTTCTAGGAAAGATTTGAGTGGTATGTGTAAAAATTGAAATTTGGGTGTTAGATATGTAAATACTCGATGAATTGAAAAATATGTACATTTGCTTTCAAAGTTATGATTTTGTATATGTGAATACCTAAGTATTAAACAATCTCATATACAGATTTCAAAGTTCGTACGGTATAGGCGTGAACAGAAAAGAATCAGCCATAAAGAAGGACATAAATCGTGCATTTCACATAGCCACAGGATCGACCTTAACAAAATCATGCATTTCCCGGATTGTAATGCTTGAAGAAAGAAAATCAAAACACGATCATTGAAGAATGACTTCAGATTTGCAATAAAGAAACCCAAAATTTCTATTATATCAACTTCAAGTTCAGATTTACAGAAAAGATACGGCAAAAAGAAAATGGATGTACTTGTAGAGCGAAAACACGACAAATTGAAGATGACGAAGGAGCCAAATGCAAGAACCAGAGGGAAAACGAACCGGATCCATGGAGGACGAGCGATTAGGGCTAGAAGTTCTCTGCTGGAGGCGTCGAGGGTTGGGAGCTTCACGGGAGCGAATGCCAAGAGCGACCTAGGTCACGGGCGAATAGGGTAGCGAAAGTCACGGGACCAACTCCAGGCCAGTTACGTAAATTTTTATTCGCAAAACGCGGACTGGGGGGGGGGGGGAACGCGGACCGCGGGGGTCGTCCCGCGGTCCGCTTCTTTTACAAAAATGAAAACGCCGGTTTTGATAATCCCATAATAAGTGTGAACCAAACATGACGGCGGCGTTTTCAAAACGCCGCCTGCGCTTTTTAAGCTGCTCCAAACGGACTCTTAGTGGGATAAAGGCTTGTTGTTGTTATTCTAAGGTTTTCATCAGCCAGACTATCCGACTCCTACATAAATTAAATACACTTGATAAAATGTCGTTATGTAGTTCTAATTTAATTTAAAAGTATTTTTATTGAAAATACTAAGATTGCTAAATGAGAAATGAAAGGACTCATGAATTTATGTGGTAAATAATAAAAATAATATGTGCCACGAATTCATGCACATAACATAGAAAGAGAAATGTCATGAATTCATGTGTTTAACAGGAAAGGAGGAGTGCCCACGGATGCATATGCTTAAATAAAAAGAGTGCTACAAGTTGCTCCATCTTCTTACCGGCTAAGATATAAATTTTAGATTTTAGTTTTATTTTTTGATTTCCTTCTATTTAGCAAATTTTCAATTGTTATTAGGTAATTTTTATGTATAAATATCCAAAGGTGAATGAACAAAATAAACATTCTAGCCACTTCTTATTTTATATGGTGTCCAAGCAAAGTTAAGGTCCTTTTTCTAACTTTATTTTAATCTCTCTTTATTCTCCTTGTCATGTCTAATTTTTTTGACTTCCATTCCAAAGCGTTGGCCATCATGAATGGTTAAATGGACGAAAGTAGTATTTTTCAGCTACTACAAACCCATCATTTGAATGAAAAAAAAAGAATTACCAAAAGTGGTCTGAAATGGTGAGATTTTTTTTAATGGAAAGAAAAAAATTCATCTTGCTCCTTTAGATTTGAAAGAGTCGAGTTTGTACTATGGGATGAAGCAAATTTCATGATTATGACATAATCATGAAACACCATGTTGTTTGAAATCAGTGGGCCATATATATTCCTAACAATTACAAAATACATTTAAAGATCTATCAGACAAACTTAAACCTTAAAAGTATCATTTCATCTATGAGATCAAGAAAAAGCTCTCAACAATCAAGCAAGTTTACATCTCTGTTATTGAATATTTTAATGCAATGAAGGTCTATTGTCTAGAATTAGATTATTATAAAAAATTCAAGCTAATGTGTAGTGATGATACTATGCATCTCAAATTTACAAGATGATGAAGAGTGCTTTATTTTTTTTGTCAGACTCAATAATGATTTTGACCATGTTCGCATGCAAACCTTGATAAGGAGAAACCTATCATTTGTGAAGAGGTCTTCTCTCTCGAATCGAAAAAGGAAGAAGAGTGGCAAGGCTTGAAACTCCCAGATTTAAAACATTGATCATAACAATCATAGAACTCCAAGATAAATATCCTTAAAAAAAAAAAAACCCTTCATCCAAAATTGTCTCCATTGTCTCCAGTGAGGGAACTGTCAGTCAAATGAAATAAATAGTTGATGAACATAATATCTTCTCCCTTGACACTCTAATTACACTATTCCATGAACAATACATACTTATATCACTAAACCTTTTAAAGTTTATATAAGAAGGACAAAGCCCAATCAAAGTCCCTTATACGCTCAAGATTTAATGTTGTTTAGGTAAATCCTATAGTAATGATCAACTTATTACCACTTCTTTCACATCAGAATCTAGTACATATACTTTTGAAAAAAAGTTCTTACATATAACGTTTTTCCTATAAATAGCTGCTCCAACGGCACTAAATTTCCACAAATCCTATTTGATACATTAAAAAATAAGAATGTGATGGATGGCAATAGAAATTAATTGAATGCCTTTAAAAAAATTGGGATAATTAAATGCATAACACTCGAGCCTTTGCTAATTACAAAACTAGCACCTAGCTTATTTTGTTGAATTACCAAACCGATGCATTTATGTGTACTACGATCAATCATTGGAATTTTATGTAAATGGAAAATATGGGTTGGGGTTTTATTGTGCATTTTGATATTTGAGTGAGAATTTGAAAGAGAGGTGAAAGAATGTTCTAGTTTTGTAAATTGCAAAATTTCAAGTGCTATGTTTGTAATCCCACCAAAAAATTACCCTTGGTAGATTGTTGAGCCACCCAAAGGAAAAAAAAAATATTACATGCTGCAAGTGATTTTTTTCATTAAAATATAAAATAGATGGAAGCATGGAATGGTATAAAATACGACTAGTAGAAAAAGATATACTCAATCTTATGGAATAGATTACTAATAAACTTTTACTCTTGTTGCTAAAATGTATATAATTCAAATCATGATTTCTTTGGTTGTTAAAGTTTTGATGGGTCATGCAATAATATAATATAGAAGTAAATTTTAACACGAGGATGTAGAAGAAGTTTATTTGAATGCTCCATTAAGGTTCAACAACTGTTTCATAGAAAGCAAAGTGTATCGATTAAAAAAAACATTATATTATATTAAACAATCCTTAATAGCATAATTTGAAAAATTTATAAAAGCTTTGTGTGGAAGGAGATTTAAACAAAACCAAAGATATCATAAACTATTTATAGAACATTCCATTGACAAAAAAATTTAAATTCTTATTATGTTATTTATTGTTACTGATGATAATAATACAAAAAATGAATTACCTAAGAAAAAAATTACCATAGAATCTTAGGCCCCGTTTGTTTCAGCTTCGGTGTCGGATTTTGAAGCCGCGTTCTCCGAACGCGAGTTTGATTTGTGTGTTGGTTTTGCACGTTTGCGCGTTGGATTCCTGAACTATGGCGTGTCTTTTTCCCTTCCAACGACTACGGCAGGAACCCTGCATCCCATGTCCTACGTGAAAAATTCCCTATTTTACCCATACTTGCTGCCAATTTGTTTCCTTGTTTTCCTATAAAGTGGATTATGGATTACCTATGTAAGTGGAGTACGAATTACCAACTTTTATATAATTATATATAAGTGGATTACGGATTACCAATGCGATTGTTTCCCGCAAGTTTGTTGAATGTATTTGATTAAATTAATCTTAGGGTAATCAGTTTGTTTCCATGTAGCTTTGTCCTATCATATTAATTCCTTTATTTTCAATTGTTGAGTCAAAGAGGAGTTAAAAGCAAGCACATCTTTATTATTAGTAGATTATTTATTTAGTCTCAAATCCATTCCTTAAAATATTAGTGGATTATTTATTTACACAAATGATTAATGTGTTTAATCATTTATTGATTTTTTTTATAACATAATGAATTATAATATAAAAATATAAAAAAGAAAAACAAGCACATACTTAAAAATGAGAGTTACATACATTTATAAAAATTATGAATTCTATATAATAGGAACAAATGTGTATTTTAGACATTTATTTATAGGCAACACTTTCAAAATTGAAATTTTCAAATATATCAATTACTTCTGGAACACCAACTTTTAAATAACAGATTTTCTTCAACAACTTTTAAATTGATATTTTATACAGCCATAGCCGAAACAAATGCACCCTTAAATCAAAGAACTCGGGCAAGCTTAAATACTTCTTGAGTATAAAAGTAGCTATGTCACTATTCAAAATCTTTATCTTAACAAAAAATATACTTCAGATTTTTTGAGAAAGGCAAAAATGATTGCTTCCAAGTCTTTAAAACTTCAACAAAATCAGTTCAAAACTTGATCTATCACACACCTATTCTGACACCGCTTTTGTTGTAAATTTTGAAGTTTACTTACGCATAAAAAAAAGGTTCTCCTTCAAGTTGCTTATAGAATTATCAAGTATTTAAAATTAAATTCTAAAAAAAGGATTCTGTATATAATATATAAAATCATGCAAAATGAAGATTATATTGATGTTGATTACGTGCGATCATTAATGAATGTGAGGTTCATTTCAAGTTATTGCACACTAATGAGAAGAAATTTGATAACATGTTGAAGTAATATATTATCTCATGGTGAAGTGTTGAATATAAATTCAGCGTATTAGCTTAGAGATTTGTGAATTCTTATGGATTAAAATTATACTAAAAAATTAAAATATTAAATGAAAAGGACTTATGCAAATATACTATTACAATAAGTCTACTACCAACTTTATCTATAATCTAGTATAATATGATCAAACCAAACATGTGTAGGTACATGCATTTTTTGTGGAGGAGAAACTAGAAAGTTGGCTAATTTATGCTTTCTATCTTTAAATGCGAAGTCAACTCGCTAACATATTTATCAAAGGATTTGCAATTGTATATTAAAGAATATCTTAACAAATTTGAAATGGTAGATCTTTATCATTTTCTTATAAGGGATTTATGAAAGTTCTAGGATTGCTAAATATTGAATTAAAGTTTGTGATAGATTTATTTGCTAGGTAAGGGAAAACATGCACCATTGATTCATGTGCTTAAATAGAAGAAAGTGTTATGATTTTATATGCTTAATATGGAAAGTGAAGTGCCACAGATTGCTCCATCCTCCCAATCTTTAAAGTAAAAAAGTTTAAGATGACATTTTTTAAAGTTTCTAGTTGTTTACTAGGTAATTTTGTGTTTCAATGCTTTGGGGGAATGAACAAAGTAACATTTTATCCACTTCTCTATAATATTGTGTATCAACTTTCGTGTTTCATAGCTTTGAAATAATTTTGTTTGAATTTTTTCTCCACCTTACCTTGAGGATTGTTGAACTAACCCCAAAAATGGCATTTAAAACATTGATTATAATGTGTATGTAGCCATGTCTACTGCATATCTCTTTGTATGATATATTTATTTTTTTTGTTTTGCTTGCATAGAACCATTTGTATTTGGATATATGAGCACAAAACATGTTAATAATTTCTACAACAATTAAACTTGATTTGGAGCCAGCTTTAATTTGAAATGAGCTATGTCATATTTTAACCAATTCACCCCGAGGGTGCTTTTTGAACTAGGTGAATTCTCATAGATGCTTCAAGCATTCTTACACATTAACATACCAATCTTGAGTTGGTTCTGGATTAACTTGTGATGTTGTATGTATGTGTTTCATTGGTTTTGGAATGATTCTGTGAATATTATAGATCATTATAATTTTGGGATAAACTTATGAATTTGAATGATGAAATTATTATTATTTTATTAATGGTATTTCTATCAATCTGCTCTGTTTCAAATTTGTGTGATCTACTACATTGTATGGATTATTGGTTGGGTTCTGACAGAATACTCTTGGTAAAATAGAAATATAGATACTTGTTCAAGCAATGCACTCAATTTAAGACATCTTAGCATAATTTAGACATTGTTCTATCACCTTGCAAAGTTCATAGTTATGGTTATGTTATTTTGGCTATATTATTATAATTCATCCATGAAGTTTCTTTTGGACGTCCTTCCTCTTGTAGAGCTAAGTATGAGAGGTTAATAAGAGTTCATTATGGAGAGGCTGATTAATTTTGATGTTGTAATCAAACCATCTATATTAAAGCCTTTGATAGCCAAGTTGTGTTTGGTAAAATAGATAATGTTATTATGGATTTATGGCAAAATATTGATCGATAAAGCGAAAAATGATTAACTAAGAGAGATAATGAGAGTAGCGTTTATTGAAGATACACAATAAAAAGCATAGATGATTTGGGCCTGTACAATATAGGGCAAAAATGTACCAATAATATGTGAAGAGAATATACGAGTAATAAGAAAAAGATGACAGTAAATGTGATACAGCTAAAAAGTGTGTTAAAAAACTAGTGGGAAAAAAAATAGATTTGAATAGCTCATGTAGCACCCAATTTGATTGAGTGGAAAAGGCGATTTCTGAAGTTGTCCCCCAAAAGTTGTTAAAGTTGTTGATGTTGATACTGATGAGCATCCAAATTTCCTAATTGGTAATTAATACTGAAGCTAATCATTATAGCTTAATCTATAAATGGGTAATAGAGTTTTACGTTAAGAATTAGTGATGCTTTCTTTTGCATTGTAAATGGTTATTTGAATAAAAAATGAGATCTCTTGATTAATTGTGACTACCAACAAAGTCTATTGTTTGAGAAAGTACAACTGTAAATGAATTAGAAGAGGGATATTTAGATGAAATTTATTATGTGTTTGCGGTATGATGGCGTCAAGTAACTTGCACATTCCCTCTTAAATTTAAATGGAATGTGTTTTACAATGGACCATGATTAAAGAAAAAATGTGTTTTTTCAAGCAGTTAAATACGAAGATTATGCTCAAATTATGTTTTTACTGGGAATCAAATATATGGTTTGTACACTCATGAGAGAGAAGGATAAGGAAACCTTATTAATGTTGGATGAAACAATTTCTGCAGAAGGAAGATCTATGATAAATTTGATTTTGTGCAAAGTGAATTGATGAAATTTTATAGTGATGAAAGAAATGATCTTCATTAGTTTTATTGATTTTGAATATGCATGTTTGTATAACATAAGAATGGATTTGATGTGCATTATGGGGCAAGTTTATGTTTCTCTTTTAACTTTAAAATTATTAATAACCTAGTTGATGTTATATTGACTTGCTTTAGAAATAGTTAAGAGTGATCATTGAGTTTTCCATTGCAATACTACCAAACATCAACAATTTTTTAAAACTTATTACATTTGTTTTAGAGATGCTTGTGAAATATAAGATAACGAGCATAATGTGCCATATGGAAAATGATATAGTTATGATAGACGGTATCTCATTCATAGAAAGTACAGCTATATTGAGAAATAATATTTTAGTAGATAAGGTATATAAAGTTGTTGTAATAAAATTAAGGGCTTCAGAATTTAAAAAAAAAAATATGAAGCTAGTATTTACCAGATGATAATATGAAATGGTTAAGTAGCGCTTATTGTGAACATGATGTGCCTTGGGATTTGTGGATCAAATATGGATATTAACTATTATATTGAAAGTGGGAGGTTTAAGTGGTGTTTCTTATATACGTAAAGGAATATCATGATTATTTAAATGTAATTTTTATAAAATTACAATTAGATTACTCTGTTGCATGGATCTAAGGATTGGGTGGGATTTGTTTTATAACTAAGCACTACAAAGATGATTGTATAAAAGAGGCTATGTTCATAGCACTTATTTAACTTAAGATTAAAATAAATAAATAAATAAATCTAGTGATTAGGGCATGTTTAATGTTGGGCGAAAGATGTATCATGAAGGCATGGAGGTTTGCACAAACCCGTGTAAACACATGTAATATTTAATAGGAATGGCCAAAGAGGTTGGATTCACAAAGCGCATGTTAAATAATTGGGGTTCTAATTATGAAAATATGCAGTTTTTTTGGGTGAAAGTAAGGTATGACAAAGGTAGAGTAAGCTTTGTATGCTTTTACAAGTAAGAATAACTCATGAAACTTTGATGAAGAGAATTTTATTTTTACCTTGAATTCTTGTTTTTCTGTTTGGTTTTGATTCTTTATTGAAAGATATTGAATTTGGCTAGTAGAGAGAGTTATAGAGAGAGAAAAGCAGTAGAGTTTTTGACTCCCAATAGGATTCAAAGAGTGTTGGCACCTTGGAATTTGTATATAGGTCCCTTGGGAAGAGAGTGAGGAGAGAGAATCATTTCAAGAAGTATTTCGAGTTTAGAGAGAATACTCAATGGGGAGAGGAAGAAAATTTATGAATAATAGAAATTGCTTTGAAGTTGTATTCATGATTTTATAATGAGTGTACATGGTTTTTCTTTTGTATAGAAATAAGATCACATTTAAGACATTTCAAATTTTAAAATCCCAAATGTAGAAAAAATCATATTATCTAATTCAAAAAGAGAAGATAATCTTAAAAAAAATGATAATGTCTATCTAGTAAATAAATATTGGATGATTATAAAAATACAAATTATTGTCTAGCTTGATTAGAATGCGATCTGGTTTGAAACTTTGTCATAATTCTAGTCTATTGTCTTGTGCTTTTTTAGAATCTACTAATCGCTTGTTGATGTTTTAACTTTGTTGAAATGAAAAAATTATTTGTATTTTAATTATTGTGTTCTAGTTGGGTGTGAATCGTGTGGGTGGGGAGGGGGGGAGGATAACTATTACTATCCTGAATAGTGTAACAAGTGCACAATATTGAGACATAAAAATTACATAGCATGCGAGTATGTTATCAACTTAATTAAATTGTGGAGACAGAATAAAGCGTATCATGAGTATGTTATTTACCTAATTACATTGTGGAGACACAATAAACACATAGCATGTGCTTGTACAAATATATCATATAATATATGTTTAGGTGCTTTTATGAGGATAATTTATGATAAAAGGTCCAAAGACCCAGCTGTCATAAGTTAAGGTTTGAAAATATGCTTAAAGAATTGCATTACAATGCATGGCTTTAAAATTAATTAACAATAAATAAGAATTAATGATGTGATGGTGTTGGAAAGATCTTGTGGGAGAAGACACTTATTTGGTGTTGTGGAGATGTTGTTGAAACACTTTGAGAGGTTAAGTTTATGATGATTTGAAGGTTAAGCTCGAGTTGAGAGCTTGTGAAGTGCTTTTTCTTGAAACATTGAGAAATGTTGGGAAGCTTTTATTTTTAAGCAAATTTTATAACTTGAAAAATGATATGATACTTTTTATCAAGAATTTCCTGAGAGAAAAAAGAAATTACACGAAACAAAATATAGTTATCGTGAAATCCCTAGGAACATGAAGGCTTCAAAATGATTCATTTGGACCGCTTTGCTTGAAGCCTCGTGAGAATAAATGAGTGATGATAGATTTTCTAGATTTGTCTCACCTGATTTTGAAGTCTCAAATGACCGTTTTGCTTGAAGCCTCGTGAGAATAAATGAGTGATGGTAGATTTTCTATATGTCTCAGCCGATTTTGAAGTTTCGTGAGAATAAATGAGTGATGATAGATTTTCTAGATTTGTCTCACCTGATTTAAAGTTTGAAATCTTTTATTCATCATAGTTAAGTCCTAAAGTTACTAATCATTTTGATTACCTTTATGTTCATAAATTGGAAGGAGGTGAGGTGTTCAAGTAATGTGTGGATCAATATTAATGTTAATGTTTACAAGTGTTAACATAAATAGTGCAATAGGGCTAGCAGGTTTTGGCATAACCCTAAATTCAATGAGAGTTTAAAATTGATCCCAAATTTTGATTGTTGATTTGATCTAATAAAGGAGTATCTCCAAGTTGGCCGCGAAACACACATGGTTGTTTGATTGTTGCTCTTATGCCTAATAATTGGATTTTCTAATCTAAACGAGTCTTAAAATATTCAAAGAAATTATGCTAAAGAATTTTACAGGATGAATAATATGTTGAGATGTCTTTGAAATTCAACTCGCTGTTGGTATTCGTAAGCCTACTTGGCAATCCATATTTTATTTTCTAATCGAGATGTAAGTCTAGTTCATTCAACTAAAATTTTATCAGTAGAAGGCCTTGAAAGATGTGTAGTAATATTATCCACTTATAAAGGTTGATCAAATATTGAACTCACAGATTATAAAGGGATTAGTTGAAGTAATGTAAATGATGTCGGTAGAATTCAATTTAAATTAGAGTAATTGTTTGCTTGTTGGAGAAGTCAAAATGGGGTGGCCATTTTACTATACACATCAAGAAAACACTAATATAGGACTGTTAAGAGAAGTTTTGTGGTTTTCTTTTGGAGAAATTATAGTAATTGACAAGGGTTAATATGTGCAACAAAATGATCATCAACTAAATTGTAAATCAGACATAAATTTGCGGAGAATCTTCAGTTGGGTTGTTAAATGAGAATTCTATAGAGGCATTACAAGCTTCGAAATCCTTTCTTCGATTAAGATGAGAGTGGCTTGGCTTGATAAAGGCATGGAACAATATTAAAAGTTGGAATGGCAGCTATGCTACTGTTCTAAGCCAAAGGAAGTGAACAAATACAATATATGGGAAAATAACAGAAGAAGGTAGAATGATGTCCTTAGGTGCAGGAGGGACAGACATTGAAAGCCCCACCTAAGCATGAGCACTAGAAAAGCTATGACAAATCAAGTGACATGAAAGCTGAGACGAATGAAGCGTTTGTGACTACACGGGCATGCGTGAGCAAGCCATTGATGGATGCGAGCAAGCTTGGCGAAGACTGACTCTCGATTTTCAAATGCACAACTAGCTCATTTCCCTTTTTGAGATGCTGTAAAGCTTTTGTTTTGGAGTGGAGACTGCATTAGGGTTTGATGGAAGTGGGAATGTTAGTTCAACCTTGGATTAGGGTTTTATGCACAATAGCGATATTGGTGAAGACCAACATTGCGTTTTTAGATGAACAACTAACTTATTTCATTGGGACTTGTAACAAAGCTTTGTGCAGAAGTGGATCCATGTATAACTCGGGGCAATTGTCCCAGCAGCCCATTCTCTACTAACGTTTGTCGAGTCACACTGTGTTGTACGTATGTAAATTATTTTTAATCAAAATTTCTTTTATTTTATCTGCTTCATCCTGATTCAATAGGAGTGAATAAATGATGACAAAGCAACATGATTGAATAAATAATAATTTTTTAGAAGATAAATAAATTTGGATAATATAATAAAAATTATTTTATAATATTTCTTTAATGCTTCAAACTCTCCACTCCAACCTACAAGCCAAATGCCGCTTAACCCGATCAGAGGGTTAGGCTTTGCTTCCAAATTTAAAGAACATAAATATTTTATTCTTTTACAATGTGGGGCAAAAGCTCCTTTCACGGGAAAACGTGAAACTCTTTACCAAGTGGCATTTACATACATACCACCCAATCCCTATTGACCTAGGGGCAAAATTTACACATATACCACCCAATCCCAATGTATCTACATATTTTTTTTATTTTTATTATTTAGTTGTGCTTTCTCCCATTATGTATTTGTTTTTGATAAAAAAATGCTATACTTGTTTGAGAAATTTGAGAAATTACATTTATTTTAAAATTCTTTTAAAGCTTTTTTTATTTAATGTAAATTATATTTTTAGTTGTAATTCATATTTAATTTTAAATTAATATCGAGCTTTAATCAAGCATCTTAAAGTGCTTGTTCATAAGCTTTTTAAGTCGAATCAGAAGCTTCTTAAGCTTGTGCACAATATTGTATTATTTTCTTAAATTTTGACAATTTCTTCCCTCATATTTTAGTCGAATCAGAAGCTTGATTACGCTTAAGATTTATTTTTATAGATTTGTTATTAAATTATTATTACATGGTCAAAATTATTAGTTTAGATCAAATATATTATTCGATGTGGATGTTAACATTCCAAATTGGATTTTTCTTTTTTCTTCAATATTTCACACAATAGGAAGACTTTGAGAATTAATTTTGAGTGAAGTAGTACTACCCACTTAACTGAAATAGAATGTTTTATTTTGAATTATGTATTATTTGCTTTATTATTGATAAAATTAATTTATTTATATAATTAGTTTGACCCCCATAAAACATGAGGCCGGTTCCACTCTCGGCTCTGTGGGGGTGGGATTGAACTTGGGAGGCTGATAGTGATCTTGGATTAGAGTTTTATTCGCAGTGGCTGAGAAATTAGGGTTGTTGAGGAGAGGGTTAGGGGGTAAGGGATATGGTTAGGCTGAGAGTGGGGAGATAGGAAATGGGTAAAATTAACAATATGGTAAACTAGAGAACTTCCCGTAGTTCTCTAAAAATCAAGCCACCAAGCTTTTACCGATATTTGCAACCCATCAAACGAACTTCACTAATTCTATTCTTCAACAGAGTTTATATGGTGTACTTATAATGCAGAGAGAGAGAGAGAGAGAGAGAGAGAGAGAGAGAGAGAAAATTGAAGTATTCAAGAGGAGTTTGGCTAGTGCATTATAGGAAAGTGAGCGTTTCTTGATTGCATGCAATTTTTTTGTCCTTTTCTAGAGTTTCTAGATAGCAACTTTTGGCCAGAAAAGTGAATTGTTTTCACCATTTTTGCTTGTTCATGAAATCATGGAGCCAGTCATACAAAATTGGACAGTGGGGTAAAGTTTTTTATTGAAGTGCATGTTTGAATCCTTCAAGGGGCAGCCAATTTTTCTTAATGATGTTTTGCTCTGAATTTTTCTGATGTTGATGGTGGCAATGATCTTCATATTTGATGTATATAGTAACATGATTGATGGGGGTCTTATTTCCACAGTGGAATGCCGGAATGTAAGCTTGGTTTGAATGACAGAGTTCTTTTGGAGGCTCAAGGTCGATCATCAAAGGGAAAGGCCATAGATCTGGATGATATCAAGTTCCACCAGTATGCAATTTTAGCTGGAATCTAATGTTATTTATTTTCCATTCTTCTTTTAGGAAATTTACATTCCTAGCACACAATTCTTATGTATTTACATATCTCACGCCTATACTTCCATATTTACATACATAGCACTTTGATGCTTTGAACCTATGCATGAAAAAGTGTATTTCACTTTTAAAAAGTGGTAATATTGCTATTTCTAATGTGATATTAAAGATTTAAATTCTACGTGCGTAAGAATGAAAGTTTAGGTGTGAGATGCAAATACCGAGGAATTTTATGCCATGTATGTGAACCCCCCTTTTTTTTCTTACTGTACTAATCGGGAATCGATTTGAAAATTTGATTGCCACAATTAACAATATCATTTGAAAAATTAGCTAATGCCTGATATTATGCGAAGGTGTGTGCGTTTGGCTCGTTTTGAGAATGACAGAACCATATCCTTCATACCACCTGATGGCTCTTTTGATCTGATGACCTATAGACTAAGCACACAGGTTTAATTCCTGCTCTAATTTATTTCCTACTTCTTAGGAAACCCGAGCTTGTCTTTCTTTGACCTGATTTACATGTTCATGTGTTTTCTCTGTGCTGAATCATTTAGGTGAAGCCTTTAATTTGGGTAGAAGCTCAAGTTGAAAGACATTCAAGAAGCCGTATTGAACTGATGGTGAAGGCAAAGAAGCCAATTTAAGGAAAGAAGGCCAATTTAAGGAAAGAAGGTGCTCTCTACTACTAAATTGCCTTTTTCCTGAGCTCTAATATACATTGTCCCTCATTTTCTTGTTCAGAGATTTACATACTTATTCTAAAATAAACTGCAGCACTGCAACAAATGTTGAGATTGAGATACCTGTTCCATCGGATGCCACTAACCCAAATGTAAGGACTTCCATGGGTTCGGCTTCATATGCACCAGAAAAGGATGCACTGGTTTGGAAAATAAAATCTTTTCCTGGTGGGAAGGTAAAGCTAACCAGAAGAATTTTAACAATTCTTTTTTTTTTACTTTTCGGTTGTCAGCTGTTGCAGTAAAGGGATTTTCGGTTGCTTGAAACAATATTTTGTTGATTCATAGAATGCGGTGACTTTGTTGTTACATTTATACCTAAGAATTATTTGATTTGATGCAAAGTAAACTCTAATGACACCCAAATGCTTTCTTTAGCCTTCTCGAGTAACAACTGCTTGTTGCATTCATTTAATGGAAAAGAAGGGGCTGTGACTTTGAACATTTTTGTTGTCATCAATGCACTGCTTTTTTTTTGGTATCCATAGAAGTGATTGCTTAGGGCGTGTTTGGGATCACTTTTTTTATTTTTGTTTTTGTTTTTGCTTTTATGTTAAATATATGTTTGTTTAGTGTAATTTTTGCATCTTTTTATTTTTTATTTTAAAAATCAAATTAGTTTGTTTTTAAAAACACTTAAAATATTTAAGAGTTGTTTTAAGTATTTTTAAAAACAGCCAAACATGTTATAACATACTGAATATATTTAATTTCTAAGTAAAAACATATTCAAAACAAAAATTAAAAGTGATCCCAAACAGCCCCGTAATGTTTTCACCGCAAACGTGTTTATTGTTGATTGGTGATTTTGACACGGCACTTACATATTAGGAATATATGGTGAGGGCAGAGTTCAGTCTACCCAGTATAACTGCAGAAGAATCAACACCAGAGAAGAAGGCTCCAATACGTGTTAAATTTGAGATCCCATACTTCACTGTATCTGGAATTCAGGTGCTCTTTTCTAAATTAATTTTCTTTTAATTTTGATATTAGTTGTGCATCAATGATTTTTACTTTTTAACACCTCATTTAATTGTCAACCCCACTGATACTTCTTTGTCTATTAAGTATGGCCTCACGTAGAACTAGTTGCATAATAGGCTATATTTTTTGTTTAATTTATCTTGCTTCTTCATTTCTTTCTATAAAACAAGGATCTCGATTTTTACATTAATTAAAAAACTAGGAGCATTTACATACATAGTACACTGTTCTTATGTTTTTACATATCTCACACCTAAACTTTTATATTTACACAACATTCAAATCTTTAATATCACATCAAAAATATCACTTCTATCACATTTGAAAAGGGAAATACACATTTTAATGCATAGATTTAAAGCACCATATATGTAAATATGAAAGTTTAGATGTGAGATATGTAAATACATAACAATTCTGTGCTACATATGTAAATTTTCCTAAAATAAGACTAACCGAACTTTGTACTTTTATTTGAAAATTAGAATCGCGATAGCAAAAAATTTTAGGATTGACTATACTTCATGGAATTATTTCGAACAACTCGATCATAGTAGCCTTTATTTCCCATCCAATAAAAACCACACAACTGAGATTTGATAATTAACTTGATCAATATTTTACTTTATTACGATAGATAGTAGAATCATATCAGTTTACCACTGCAAATATTTGCTTTTCAGGTGAGATACCTGAAAATCATTGAGAAAAGTGGCTACCAGGCCCTTCCATGGGTTAGATACATTACAATGGCTGGTGAATATGAATTAAGGCTCATGTAAGTAGTTCACTTTCAGCCCCTCCGTAAAGTACGAATTGTTGCCAGAAATGGATCTGTTACTATAAACTTTGGCCCTACTGTTCATCTGTGATGTTATACCTTATTAACTTGTAAGGGCACTGCAGATAACTGTGATCATTAGCTATTTTTTTTGGTTAATGTGTCAAATTTCTCTACTCATGTAGCCAAGGAGATGGGGTGGGTTTGTTTTGCTTGATGAATAATTCTCAGTGAATGTAATTTTTGTATGCTATTTGAAACCCTGAGCTTAAGAGCTTCGGTTGGCTTGTTGTTAGCGGTTTTGTTCTCCTTTGAGTCCAACTATCAAAAAGCATGTGGACTGTGAAGTGTTTTGATCTTCAATCGTGTGTATGTAAACATAATTTTGCTGATTAAGTGTGGGACTTTTTCATTACAAGCATTAGAAAATCACTGTATTATGATGCCATCATCGAGCTTAAAATATGCTCGAACGTTGGCATAATAAGGCGCGGACATGGGGAAGCAGGAGACCCATTATCTTAATTTATTATAGTTCTCCATATCTCTCCCTCTCTCGTCTTTTATTTTTGGGATATTTACATACCTACCCCACCCCCCACAATTCCTATGTATTTACATATCTAACACCTAA